>NC_133434.1:25980779-26260779 GCF_011762505.2 Arvicanthis niloticus
CAGTGAGACCTCTTCCTGCTGAGAGAAGCACTACAGCTAGGAATAGATCTTTTCTGGAGGAGACCAAGGGACCTCAGGGACCCTAATGGGTAGCCGCCCGGTGACTCATCTGCCCTGTATTCAGGTCCTGGGGTGTGCTGACCTGTTTAGTTTCCCAAACTCTGAGATTGTGAGGGCTGAGGAGACCGTAGGCAGTGAATATTCTAAGAATTCTAATGCAGAGTGTGAAGAGTTTTCTTCAGGTCACGGGGTAAGAATACTGTCCTCAGAGTTCACACATGGTATAGCATGGGCCAGAATTTCCTTCCTTTTAACCAGAATAGTATTCCATTATTGAATATATTCTACATGTTGGCTCAGCCTCTCATGGACACTTGGGTGATGTCCACACTTTACCTGTTATGGATGCTGCTGCTGTGAACAAATATCTCTGTTAGACCCCGCCTTCATGTCTCTGAGGTATATCCCACAAGTGGACTTTCTGGACCACACTGTCCAGGTCCTCAGAACATCAAATGCAGAATTACCATTTTCCACAGCAGCTGTGCCATCTTACGCTCCCAGCAGCCATGCATGGGTGTTTCCTCAGCCCTGTGTCTACACCAGCAATTGTTAGTCACCATTTTTGAACTGTAGCCATCCTCAGGGTGAGAGTTGTGGTGTGGTTTGAGAGTCTGTAAGTGTGGGATCCTGTGAGGTAAGATGGGCAGGCCTCCGGATTCATACTGAGCCATAGCACAGGTGAGGAGCCAGCTTCAACCTGGCTGGGCTGAGAAGTTTGTGTTTCAAGTTTTCATTAACATAACAAATACCCCAGAAATACCTAGAAACACCCTCACAGACACATCCAGGGTGTAGTCTACTATAGAATATCCTAGACATCTCTAAATCCAGTCAGGGAGACAATCAGGGTCACCCATCACCTAGTCCTTGTCCTAAGACGCTTACCTGCCATGATCTAGAGAGCTGTCTGCTGCCTAAGGGATTCACCTGACTTCAGGCAGCTTGGGGCTTAAAGAGGAAAAGCAGACTCCTGTGCAGACCTCACTACCTCAGACTCCACCAAGCCTCAACTTGATTTGGCAGTCCTCTCTGCTGTTCATTTTCAGCTCTTTCCTGCCCTCAGCAATGACCTTCTCTCCTGTGCCCCACCAAAGTAGGACAGCCTCAGATGGAACACACTGTGCCCCCAGACTCTTCCTTCTTCCCTTCCAGGCCTGGACTCATCAGAGGCTATCACCTTCTTCCCAGACACCTCCCTCCATCAGCTGCTGCCTCTGCATGTGTGCAGTGTTCCACCTCCTCTGTCCTAACCTCTGCTCTACACCCCTGGCTTGCATCATCAGCCCCCACTGCTCTCTCTTCCTCGCCACAATCTCTTCTCAAAAGCTTCAGTGATGCCTGCTGCACTCCTCAGTCCTACAGCCTGGCTGCGGCCTCGGCTGTAGCTCGTCACTGCTCTCGAGGGCATGGTGCCTGCTCTTAACTCCAACTTGTTAGGATGTGAAATCAGCTAGGAGACACATCTCTGGAAGTGTCCATGAGGATGTTAGGAGTAGTTTAACCGAAGAGGTGATACCCACCCTGAATGTAAGTGACACTGTCCCCCTGGGCTGGAGTCCTAAACTGAATAAGAAGGGGAAGGGAGAAAGCAGCGGAGCACACAGTTCCTCTCTGCCCCACACTCCCACCACCATGGCTTCGTCACCACAATGTCCTCTGTATTTCCATTTGACTATTGAGACACAATAAGCCTTCTTCTCTTGCTTTTTGTCAAATATTTGCTCTTGATGACAAAGATAAGGAACAAACACATCCACATCCCCTCGACACTGAAAGTCTCTGTCGTTGCCTCTGTCTTGACATGGTATCTCCATGGCTGCCACCAAAACAGGTCTTCCTCAGCCACTGTGTCTTCTGAGCCCTAACACTTGTCATCTGCTTGTTCCTCAATGGGTAATTTTATCTGTCTCTGTAAGTTTTCAACTAGTAGTGATCAAAGCCACGTGTCTATCCCAAGTCTCCCCTTCAAGCCCCCAAGTTCTTTCTGGGTCTTCATAGGGCTCCCCGACGCCTTTGACTAACGTCGATGGAATTATCTAGTCTTCTTGTCGAGTTAGCTGCACCTTTGAAAGGAGAGATGTTCTCATCTCTACCCAGATAATTCTCTTTTATAGCCTTTTTGGTGATAGTGCTTAAATCCAGACAGAAGAGTCACAACTGACCCACTATGGCGGTCTCAAATACAGCATGTCCCTATGCCCCCTGAAGAACTCTTTCCTCAAAGTAGAAACAACCAAACCAGTGGGCATAGAAGTTGGCTGGTCTTGATCCTTCAGCTACCAAAATAAGCCACCAGAGGCCCTAAACCCCCTTCCCACCTCAACAAGAACCATGTGTCCATGGCACCTCTAAGCTACCTGAATTCTGTCTGTCACTCACAGTCACCATGCAGTTGATGGCCTTGTTCCCCCATTCACTCTCATGTTCACAAACATCCTACTGCTACCAACAGTGCCCACTGTAGGAACACCATCCCAGGGGTCCCGGAAGCTGGAACTCACACAGTGAGTTCCTTTAGGTGAGGATGGAACATTCCCTTCTCCACTGACTCCCAGCTCTGGATCATGCTGTGTACTTCTGTACACCCTCTGTTCTAGTCCTGTCCGCTTGTCATGTCCACCTCCCTGCATCCAGGTCTGCAGCTCAAACCAAGGAGCCGCCTGGTGCATCATGGCGTCTTACCATCTTCCTCTCCCTCCCTGTGTCTGCTCACCTCTCAACCAAATGTCTCCCTCCTTCAGGAGTGGTTACACAAACCTCCATGTGAATCACAGAGGTGAGCAGACAGTCTGGGGAGGGGAGAAGGGGAGCAGAGGTGTTAGCCCCAACTGCAAAACCCTGTGACAGCAAAATGCTGTGAGACTTGGTTTTCTTCCCTCATGCCTTATGCTCTGTTGTCAAGTCATGCATATTTGTATTGTCTTCATTGCCTCCCCCACGTTCTTCTTCCAAGGACTGTCTGCCAGCAGCTAGTTACTGTGCTCTATGAATGACAGACAGGAGACACTTGGATGAAGCGTGGGTCTCCAACAGACTTAAAGGGAGACAAGACCAACAGCATATTTCTCCAGAATTCTAGAGTCAATGGAAGACAACATAATGGGGCCCAGGGACATTTTCTGAGATGTCAAGTTAGAAAAAGCAGACAGACCCAAGATAGCACACACCTCTAAATAAGGACTGAAATAATTTAAGATATGACAGCAAGCAATAGCTGGGAGCAAAGAGAAGGGAGCAGTGGGGGCCCTGTTAGCCACAGCCTAAAAACAGCCTCTTTGCAGAATATCTTGAGGAGGTGCTCTCCAGAGATCTCCTGTCCCTCCACCCCCATAGTATAGTATAGAAACCATAGGGCATAGGTTTCTATTCCTGCACAAACATCATGACCAAGAAGAAAGTTGGGGAGGAAAGGGTTTATTCAGCTTACACTTCCACATGGCTGTTCATCACCAAAGGAAGTCAGGACTGGAACTCACACAGGGCAGGAACTTGGAGGCAGGAGCTGATGCAGAGGCCATGGAGAGGTACTGCTTACTGGCTTCCACAGACCCCTTCATCCATGTTGTCATCGATTGGGAAAACAATAAATTAACAGCCTTGGATAACCTCTGAGCTCTACTGACCCACAGCTAACCCCAGCCCTGGGCCAGGAAGCTCCTCTAGCAAGGACCAGATCAACTGAGTCTGGGGTAGAGGGCACGAGGGCAGAATAAAGACCGACTTGAATGGCTCAGTGAGTGGATGAGCGGGCGGCCAGCAGTACCATCGGATGGTACAGGAAAAGCCAGTTCCCTGGACAGTGGTTACAAGCTGATCTACATGTAGCTGAGGAAGAACAAAGGAACAGGGGTGGGAACGGCACCCGGCTCCTCATGGCCACAGGTCAACGCTAAGTGCCACCTGCATACCTCTGTCTTAGTCAAGGTTTCTATTCCTGCACAAACATCATGACCAAGAAGAAAGTTGGGGAGGAAAGGGTTTATTCAGCTTACACTTCCACATGGCTGTTCATCACCAAAGGAAGTCAGGACTGGAACTCACACAGGGCAGGAACTTGGAGGCAGGAGCTGATGCAGAGGCCATGGAGAGGTACTGCTTCCTGGCTTGCTTCAGCTTGCTTTCTTATAGAACCCAAGACTACCAGCCTAGGGATGGCACCGCCCACAGTGGGCCCTCCCATCCTTGATCACTAATTGAGAAAATGCCTTACAGCTGGATCTCACGGATGCATTTTCTCAAGGGAGGCTCCTTTCTCTGTGATAACTCCAGCTTGTGTCAAGTGGACACACAAAACCTGTCAGTACAACCTCCAAGCATCATTGATACCCCACTGCTCCCCACAAAGCCAGCCTAAAAGAAAGAAGTCAGCTTTGCCGCAGAGCATGTCACATTTATGTAGCAAGAATCTAGAAGTGTTTCTCTAGGCTCAAACTATCAAATAGAGCTTTAGGTAGGAAATTTAGATACAGAATTGACCACAAGCAATGTCATTTTTCCATAATTCCGGAGCCCCTCATTTTTTAATTGACTAAGCAATCAATTCACAGATACATTATTAAAATAGTCTGTACCAACTCACAACATACATGGTGTACAGCCGTGGGAGACCACTAGATGGCGGCAGAGTGCCTCTGGTGTTCAAGAGTGAGCTCAGCCAGGAGGGAGGAAGGTTTACACCCTTAGGCTGGGTTTATGGTGTTCAACATGGGAGCCCCAGTCACCTGTGGAGGCATCCAGGATCCAGAATTTACAGTTCCTTCCCACTGTGTCAGGAGGCTGGCCTCATCTAGTTGCCCTGGTTGCAAAGCCTAGCATAAAGGAAGTCCTTAGATTTGTGGCCAATTCACAGATTAGCAGAGAGCCCTTAATGTAACAGCAATCTTCTCCCTTCAGTCAACCTGAAGCCCTTGCCAAGAGTCGGGACCACTTTACCATCTCCTTTCTGCCTGTTCAGAGATATGTAGGGAATGTTCTTAGTCCCCTAAGAGGGGGCAAAGGTCAAAGGGGTTTAGCAGCCTGCCAAGCAGAGGTCTTCTTCTGCCTCCCCACTCCTGCTCTCGCCACCACACTGTGAGGCCTCTCTTAGAGTTGATATTTCTGCAGACTCAAGAGATGTAAGATTTTGGGACAAACAGGTTAGCCTCTGTGGTCTCAGCTGCACACCGCCTCCTGCCTTCTCCCAGGGCAGGGATTTGAACCTTCAGCACTGACTGCAGAAGTGAAGCTGCCCACCTAGAAATGGAAGAATCTACTTCCTCAAAGGGCTGGGCAAAAAGCCTCTCCCATCCAGCCCGAGGGTTGGTTTTCTGAAGCATGTGCATGTGTTCTGGGACTGTGTGTGCTGTCATGGTTTGCCTCTTGGAGTCAAGTTAAGGAGATAGAGCTGACACATCTCCCTGATGTCCTGGCTCACCCCAGAAGGGAGAGGAAGCTCCACTGACCATCTCTGACATTCAGTTAGAGGGTGACCCTATGGGTGTTGGATTGACAAGAAAGCTTCTGGGCACCAGGGAGAAGCCTCCTGCAGGCCAGACATGGGGGTGAAAGCCTTGTGTTCCAGACTTATCTCAGCTTCTAGACTCATTCTGACCTCCCCTCAGAGCTTTTCTTTGGAAACTTAACAGATAACAATCTATATTTGCAACTAACAAGGTCTGCCCTAGACACCCTAGGAAAATCATCCCCATTGCCTGTGAAGAACCTTTTTAGGATAACTAGAGAGTTCCCGCCATCTCTATGGGCTCATTCCGAGAGAACAAAGTCTCCTCTGTCCCCCTTCCCCAATTCTCCCTTCCACAGCCTGAGCGCACCGTAGATTGTACGGTGAAAAAGGCTTGGCCCTGGAGAAGCAAAGCAAGCCCAGCCTTGACTGGTCCATGCCCTGTGGCCTACTTCACCTTTAAGATGGGGCTATGTCATTGGCAAGCTTGGAAACACTACCTGACCTGATCTTTCCTGCCTGCCTTCCAGGCCACGCCTATGGCCTGACCTCCCATAAAAGAGCCTTTGGCGATTTGCCAAACTTCATTTTCATATTCTAGAATTTATTCTCTCAAACTGTTAGCCAAAACAACTAAGTATAAAGCAGAAGCCACACGGGCACTCACCTGCTTTCCACCCACGGACTCCTCTGAGGCCTCAGGAGGGTGGGGGGTGCCGGAACTTCACTGGAATACCACCCACCAGAGGCCCATCTGTTAGTATTTGCGATTTGGGCAGCCCAAGCCCTCCCCAAACTGCCCTTGGCTTTTGTAGCACATGTTGGGAAATGGGGCACACCTGCCCTCTAGTGGCAATGCCAGGAATAACATCACTCCGGGGCTTTGACGGGCTGAGGCTGCCCATCAAAATCACAGAATTCCCAGTCTGTGTCCTGGCTTCAGCCCAGTCAGTTCTTTAATTAACCACGCGAACCGGGTTATAGAAACGGGGAAACTGTCTCCTTGGAGTGTACCTCTCCAATGAGAGGGAACACACACTCTCCTTGGAATGTCTGAGTCACTTGCATTTCACAAGGAGTGATCTGCTTCTAAACCTGGGGCTAGCTCGGAACCTGCAGGCTCAGCCCCACCGCTGGATAACATCCCCACTACGGAGCCCCGACCAGAAGTCCCTTTAGAGTTGTACAGCCCCGTCCCTGTCTCTCTTGTTCAAAAAGTATCCACAGGCAAGCCTCCTGGACTTGTTGTGGAGCTGGATATGGCCCCGTTTACCTTCTCTGTCCTGCTCCCAAACTTCCTTTCGTCACCCCCTGCTCTCCTCCCACCCTTAGTTCATCCTCCATAATAGTCATCACCTGCAAGAACAGCTCGAGCTGGGTTCTCATTGAAATGCAGACCCAAATTCAGTGGGTGTTGGGGAGAATTTAGCTTCCTTAATTCGATGAGTGCCCACAAGACTGTGGTCCACACCTTGGAGTCACCTCACGAAGTTACAGGTCATGGGCCTAACCCAGAAGTGGTGGCTTCATAAGGGACCTGGGGTATGGCTTGAACCTTGGGACTTTCCAGCAATCTCTGGCCTGAATGCTGATCCCAACTCCCCCTACCTCCAGGCCTCTCTGCCTGGACACATCCACCGACAGCAAGTCTCTTACGTCGCTGCTGTGTTTGTGTGGTCACTGGGAGAAAAGAGGTTCAACTGTGCTACAAACACCATCTCCGTGTGCAGCAAGGGGACCTACATGAACTTCCTCCCAGGCTGAGAGCAGCTGGTGACTGAATGCCAAGCTCTGGGTGGGCACAGCTAAGCTGCCACAGGAGTAGACTAGGATAGGTAGTTTCAGTGGCTTTGGGGTTTGGCGGGAGATGTGCTGGTCTTGTCACAGGGAGTGGTCACCCCAGCAGCATCTGCCCCAGGTGCTCAGTGATTAGTGAGCTAGGCCCACCATGCAAGGGAAACCTGTCCTCCCCAAGGAGCTGCTGGCTCAAGTCCTGGTGAAGAGACCGTTGCAACTAACCAGGCAGGTCCGCGTGTCTCTCCTAGATACCCACGGGCACTGCCTTGAACTTATCACTTCCTCCTTGAGATCTCCTCTGACATTGCTAAAAGTCCTTTCCAGGGGCAGTCAACCTCTCCTAAGATTCTAACTAGAGCAGGAAGCACTGCCCTAGCCGACTTCACTGTAGAAAACAAGTTCACTGGGCTTAAGTACAGAGCACAGGAGTCATATACAGGGGCATGGATGCTTCTCCCCAAAACTCTTTACCCTGCAGGAATGGGGGCTTTCTTATAGCTGACTACAGAAAGCTTTCCTCCCCTAGTCTTCCTTGACTAGATACAGATACAGATAATCTAGCCAAGTGCAGTTATGGCAGCCTTGCATACCACAGGTGGTAGGGAGCCCTGAGTACTCAGGTGAGGCCCCTGAGTCCTTCCCACCCCTGATGAGGGGCTGTAAACAATCAAGAAGCCCAGCTGGGATAATCCTTTCCATGTAAGCACAGTCTATAGGCTGTGGGGGAGATCTCTTAGGCTTAGGCACTGGTCCGGCACACCTGAGCACCTGGTTTTAAATGTCTGCTCACCTGAGCACCTGGTTTTAAATGTCTGCTCGACTTCACCATCCTGAGTCCATCACAGGCTCTGGGTTTTCCCTAAGTGCCCTCATCACCTTACAGGAATTACAGCTCTTTGACTCCCGTTCCCACTACAATGTAACTGATTTTGCTGACTTGGGACGCAGGGCCCTTCTTGCCCATGCAGGGGGCACAGCATTATTTGACATCCAGATCTGCTCTGCCTCCTTTGTCTGTCCTTCCAGCTGTCTGAGCCTCTCTTTGACTCAGGGGAATCTCAGGTTGGAGGTAACTCCAGGCTTGCCTGCATCTCTCTCAAAGGCAAAGTCAGTATTTTCACAGTTGGTATAAAGTGGCCTCTCTGAGCTCACTCAGGCAGGCTGCAAGCGAATGGAGTACATTGTTTCCCTTCCCTCTGCTTGGGGCTCGGTTTTGGGGCCGAAGGAGCAGCAGGCTCTCAGTAAGGCTCCGACTCAGCAGATGTTCAAGGCAGGAGGGGGACGGATGCCCAGCTGCTTCCTCTGACCATGAGGGTGAGGCCTCCTGTTCCCCTCTGGACATCACCCAGGCCCAGAAGGTTTCCTGGCTGCTCGTTTCATTTATAGCTTCCAAAGGTGCTTGACTCTCATTTCAAATGACAGTGAAATGGCACCAGGGGCAGCAGCCACTAAGAGTAGATAGATATTGTAGGGCTGGAGCTGAGGTGCCTTAGTGACCTGGGAAAGAACGCATGCCATTGGAAGAATCTGGGCTGGGAAGGGGATGACACAAACCCTCCAGAAGTGCCAGGTTGAAGGCTGGGCACAAACTGAGAGATGTGGAAGAAGCAAATAGGGCCAAACAGAGGGGGAGACAGGAATGGTGCATGGAAAAAGAGGTCGGGAAGCTGGTGAGACAGGAGGGGGCAGGGTGGGGTGACAGAGCTCTTAACTGTCAAGAGTATTAGGGGCATGAAAGCAGTCTGGGCTAGTGACCCTAGTGGGCAGCAGCGTTACACTTCCGTGGCCTCCAGGTGATGGGGACAGCTGTCCATCTGACACAAGGTAGCGGCTTCATTGTTCATCCTCCCTCTGCCTCTGCCTGCAGGTGGCCTCATGGCGTTTCTTCTGGATTTTCCTGGCTCTTTGCAGTGTCTCAGGACCATGCAGTCACAGAAAGGGCTACTATGTATCACTCAGAAAGTTCTTGTAGGTGCTAGACATCTTTTGCGGTCCCTCTTGGAGTGTAACTGAGAAATCAACCTTAGGCTTCCAAAAGTGTTCCTTTTTCAAATATTAATGTGGCCTCTTCCTCCACGCCTTTCTCTGACTAAACCCCAGCCACCCTCAGCAGCCCCTTGAGACCCTCAGCTCTGAGTTTGCCAGACCTAGCAGATAAGAGTGCATAATGCCCTGTAGTTTGAAATGTAGATAGATGGATGGATGGATAGATAGATAGATAGATAGATAGATAGATAGATAGTACAGAAGAAGCCTTTTGCTTCTGTTTGGTTTGACCTGTGGGAGCCTGCAAGAAAATGGGAAGTGTGGTCGGCAGTGCATTTTCAGGTACACCAGCAAGGGTCCATCCGATTGTCATTGTTGGTCTTTGTGGCTTAGCCCCCGCCGGGCTTTATATCTCTGTTTTCCATTGTCTCTTGAAGAGACATGTTCTCTGACCCAGCCAGTCTCCTCCTGTCTCACCCCACACTCTGGGCCTTTCTAGGCACTCATGTCAATCTTTCTTTCCCCATCCAAAATTATCTGCTTAGCTTCCTCCATCACCTGTTGAAGTCTTCAAGCCTCCCTTTCTGGGACCAGCTTCCCAAGTCTGGAGAGGACCACATCTGGTCTTTGTATTACCACCGAGCCAAGGACAGAGACCATCAATCATTCCCACACGTCTTAGAAAATATCCAGAAAGACTTAAGCAAGCCTGATTTTCTGCCCCGTTTCTTCAAGGCTATCACCTCTGGCGTTTGCACTTTTTCTGCACAGATGTGAGGAAGAAGTCGCCCCCTGAAAGCACCCATATCATTCTTTCAGGGATAGCTAAAAAGGAAAGCTGCTTTCCCAGACCACTGTCACGAGTCTACAGGAGGAGGACACTGGTCCTCCTTGCAGCAGATTGGCTCCCTCTAGATGGGAAGGATGTGGTGATGGCCAAGCATCGGAGCCATCAGATATCATCATCACCATCACCATCACCATCACCATCACCATCACCATCACCATGATGCTATTGCAGCCACACCATACCTTCAGGTTAGATACATTCTTTCATTTAGCTTTCAACAACTCTGCAAGTTAAAAAATACTATTCTTTACTTTGCAAATGGGGAAGTGGGGTCCCAAAGTGACCTGGTGCCTTGCAGGTGATCTTAGGGCAATGGGGTACACCCCAAAGTAAAGACTTCCCTGACTGGTCCCTTTAGATGGACAATTCTCCGTAACAACAGATGGGCAGCCAGAAATGGGCCATAAACAAGCAAATCAGTGAGGTTTGATGACAGCACTCCAGACTCAGTGTTCCTAAAGCCCCCCACCTTGTGCTCCTCAGACAGGGGTGGGGGGACCTAATATCCTAAGGACTCAGATACTCTGAACTCCTGTGTCCTCCTGCATCCTCCTGCCCAATCCCAACCTATTCAGAAGAGTCTGCCCTGGGGTAGGGCGTTCATTTCCCTATAAATGTCTCCCAGAAGACACCCATACACAGAGTGTGAGTCACACGGGATGGAATAAAAGGTGGCCCTGACCTAACCAGTTTGGTAAACACAGATGCCATCTGTGTAAGGCACAGCACTGCAGTAAGGGATTAGCATATCCCACACTTAAATGACCACTTAACTTCAACTCGGGTTTTCCATACTTACCCAATTATAGCATTTTTTGGTCAAGTAACAGCTGCTAGCACTCTGTAGCGCCGATATCCAGATAATCTGCTCTGATAAGTGGGGATCCAATCCAGCACTTTCTCTTATAGCTGAAAAAAATCTAATTCCAGCCACTGAGTGCTTTAGCATAGTTACTGAGTGTAAGCAGAGATTTCCCCAAATGCCAGCACTTGGGCTGGGTTCTGAGACATGTAGGAATGTAGCTGCAATAGGACTATGGCCGGTACCTCCTAGGCAAGTCTGACTCACCTATGGGGTGTGAGTTTCACATACATTTTCAAGCCAAGAAGCCTGAATCCCAGAGAATTCCTTTGAGTTCCTTAAGTCAACCTGCAAACTCAGTTGTGTCCCTTAATGAGACTTTTACTATTTATGATTCTCCCCTGTGGCGTCTTGAGTAAGACTCATCTCTCAGGAAGCCCAGCTGCTGATGTGGCGCTGTGGCGGAGTGTTTGCTTAGCTTGCCCTGCCTTCCATCCCCAGCACCACAAAGTCCAGGCCTAGGGGAGCTAGGCTGTTGATTTGAGGCAAGGCTGTGGCCAGGATCTCCCCTCAACCCCTCAGCCCCTCAGCTCGTCTTCTCCTTGCTTTTGTCCCTACAGGTCTAACTGGCTGAGGCCATGCTGTGGGAAGAGAGCAGCCGTATGGCAGGTATTTTTGCTCAGTGCAAGTCTCAACAGTTTCCTGGTAGCCTGTGTAATATTGGTGGTGATTCTCCTGACTCTGGAACTTCTAATAGATATAAAACTTCTCCAGTGTGAGTAGCAAGAGAGACACATATACGAATACTATGTCAATATTCACTGTGCATCTGCATCCCTCAGGGGTCCCCAACCTACACTGAGATTTTCCCCCAGACTGTGCCACCGCCAAGCTGCGGGCCCCACAGTGGCCCACAGGGATTGCTGCTGAGGAGGGAACACACTGGCAGCTTCTCTGTCACCACCAACACACTTGTCCCTTTCTATCCAACATGGCCTCTTCAATCCCCTCCTCAGCATTCCACAATCAGAAACTGATGAGACAAAGACAAAAGTTGGGGACCCCTGCGTGCATCTTTTTTTTTTTTATTGTTCTCATTTGGAATTTTCCAGGGTGAAGTTTTTCTGGCTTAAACAGAGTTCCATTTGGGGAAGTTGATCACCTGTAGTAACTAGACAACAACCACTTATGTATGTACCCTTCTGGAGTGGGTGGCATCATTTACATGTGTCTTGATAACTCTGAAGATGCTTTTCCACACCTACATCCCCAATCCTGCCAGTAACCGTGTAGTGCACAAAACTTGATAGGACAGGACCCCATTTTACGGACAAAGTCCACAAATTGAAGTTTGTGGGAATTTGGAGACTACCCTAGGTCCGAGGAACAGACCGAGGGATTCAGGCCTCTGGGCTGTTCAGCTGCTTGGTCACTTTCCTTACTTTGGGGATTGTTTCCAGCCTCATGAGTTCCTCAGTTTGGTGCCACCTGTGGCATCAGGAGGATAAGCTTCTTCTGATACAGTGTGGCAATGTGGCCATCAGAGTGGAAGTCGGCTTCCTGTCTCTACCCTTGGAAATTCCTGCTTGATGTACCAGAGGCCCAAGTGTCTGGCCCTTGGCTGTGACTGAGCAGCTAGCTAAGGGAAAGTCCCCACACACCTTTCTTGATTCAGGAAGTGGACCATTCAAGTATGAATCCTTTAAACATGGAATTACTGATACAGAGACCCTTGCATTTCCCACTGTTGACAGAGTTCAGGACAAAAGGTTCAGCCACCCCCAAACCCATTTTGTCCTCTTGTCTTCTCAAATGCCCCAAGTCCTTTACTGGATCCCCTATGCTCAGGAATTGTCACAGATTCTTCCAGGACACACCAGCCTTGTCTGCTCTCTGGAAGAGCACAGAATTGCTTTTGTCTGATAAGCCTAGTTAGGTTTTATGTAGCCGCTGGCCCCTTGGTTCCAATTAAAGTATCTTCCAGTATTAAGTGCCCAGTACTGGTTTTACACTCAACCTGTCTTCAATTAAACCATGCTGTAGGCTTTCCCTCCACGCATCCAGACTGTCTTGTGTTTTATGAGACCTGACCATAATGGAGTCCTTCTTTCTCTATGGTGGATTGTATTGGGGCCCTAGGCTTCTCGGGTTGTGATGAGGCATCGGGTAGAACTGAGAAGCCAGCCGACACTGGAATTTTGCTTAAAATTAAGTATCCAGGAGATTGATTTTGGTGGGAGATCCAATAGCAGCTCATAAAAGGCATCTTAAATTCCATAAAATGCACAATCCAAGATTTATGGCTCTTCTAAAGCAAACCATAAAAAAGGCACAGGAATTCATTTGAGAAATAATGGGGAGAGATTTTATGTTTCCAGAATCATCTGGGGTCTTTCCAGAGTCACACAGGCCTCAGCCTCTTGGTTCCCAGTGGTATTCATGTGGCTCAGATCACAGAGGCATTCACGGTGTCTCTAGGGATCATCCTTCGAGGGTTATACTGGCCCTGAGCCAGGGGACCCAAGTGTCTCCATCCTGCAACCTGCTATTGTAGCCTCCTTCCTCTTGGATTTGTTTGAAGATCTCATTTTTATCCACTCCCAGGGTTCACAGATTCTAGAGTCATAGATCTTCTATCCAACGAAGATATCCTTCTTTGATCCCAGGGGAACTTGAACCACTAGAAACAAGCCCTCTAGGAAGAGAGACAGCATGGCCTGTTTACCACAGCACCCCTACCTCCTGCCCCTAAAGTCCCCCTGATCCATCCGGAGAATTTCTTCTGGAAACCGTTCTGCTCTCTTTTTTACCAAGGTCACCCCACTTTGCACTCCAGCAACTTGCTTTTAGCCTCACTAGCACATAAACTGTGACCTGCTAGTGTTGGGAGGCCGCCTGTGGTTTCCTGTCCTTTAGAAGGGCCTTCTGAGGATGCCTGGCTAGAGTAAGGAGCCGGCTGTGCCAGCGTCACCCTTGTCCGCACACCACCACCCCCACCCCCACCCACCCCCACCCACAGGCCCTGCTGCTGGTACCCATCTGCTCCTCCTGCCAGGTGTAGCTCCAGCCATCTTTCCAAAGCACGCTGCTGTCACCGCCATCACCACTACTGCAAGCTCAGAATGGGAAGGTGGAGAGGTTTGCCTGGAGCCCCACCCCACCCGTCTGGCTAGAACACAAGTGATAACAGCAGGGGGCAGGAGGAATCTGGAGCTGACCTTTGAGGAGTCAGCTGGGTGGCAGCTAGAGAGAAGAGCATTTGTGTTTTTCCCGCCTCCACAGGACCACTGGGTCTAGGAGCCCTTACTCTCTGACCCAGTTTCTGACAGATCTAATGGTTTTCCACAAGCACCTAGAGATCCTCAGGGGCCCACAGAGGTCTATGTTGATGCAGCACAGCCCCCTAGACTGGTGTGTTCAATTCCTTGCTCCTAAACCTGGCCCTTGCTGTGTTCATTGCAGTTTCCAATGCATTCCAGTTTGCTGGTGTCGTTCACTGGATCAGTCTGGTCATTCTCTCTGTGTTCTTCTCAGAGGTAGGTAAAGATTCGGGCCCCGAAATCTCCTCTTTGGGGTGACTCACTCCCAGGGGACCTGGGCTTTATTTCACTACACATTTCCTAGTGTCGGGCCCATTGCTGTCCCTGAGGCTGAGTTTCGCCATAGGATCTGGTACAAGGAATGTTCACAGACATTCGTGCAGGATAGTGGCCAACCCAGCAGGAAACACTTGACTCTAAGCAGGTGACCTCTGCTCTGAATCTGGAACGTATGCAGGGTTGTCAACTGAAGTCTGGGTGATGGTTGTATGAAGGAGAGATTGACATGACATAGCTGAAGAACGGAAGTTGTTGGTGTGGTCAGTGATGTGTATTCAAGGGCAAGGCCTAGGAAAACCAGATGCAGAAGCAATTAGGATTTGCTTGCCTCGGGGCCAAGGCATAGAATATAGTCTTAAGAGCTGGGCAGCGAATTTAACCAGGTCCTGTGGAAGGATGGAGCCCCAGGCTGGCAGATGTCCCTGGGACAACAGAGAGCTAAGTTTCTGAAGCAGTGCCTCAGGCAGATGCTTCCTTGTATTACACGCGCTGGTGGCTGGAAAGCTAACTGGTCTCTCCTAGCCCCTCAGTTTAGTGTGGAGGTAGAACAGACCCACGTGGCCACTGGGTCTCTTGACAAACCTTGGCATCAGGGCATTCCTCAGTTTTTACATGGGGAGTGATTGACACCTCATTTGACCAGTTCCCACACTGGCAGTGATACTGTGACCCATGTCTGTGGGACACTGGTTTGTAGCTGCTTAAGATAGGGCCTCCCGGAAGGATGGGAAAGGCTTCATGCTGTGGGCAGTGAAGGGCAGAGAGTTTCATATGGAACCAGTTCTTTCAAATAGAGACAAGGACTGACCAGGTCAGCTCGCCCCTTGTTCACTCCACCAAGGTATCCCCTCCTTCCACCACAGGTTCACATCTGCCCACAGAGAGCCCCAGTAGGGTCTTCCAATGAAAGGTAAACACAAATAAGGCATATAGCCTTCTGGGAACACGCAGGCATGGGTGCATACACACATGCATGGGTACACACACACAGACATGGGTGCACACACACACAGGCACGGGTGCATACACACACACAGGCACGGGTACATACCACAGGCATAGGTGCACACACACAGGGATGGGTGCGCGTACACACACACACATAGGTACACACACACACACGGGCATGGGTGCACACACACAGGCATGGGTGCACACACACACACATAGGTGCACACACACACGGGCATGGGTGCACACACATAGACATGGGTGCGTGCACACACACAGGCATGGGTGCACACACACACACACAGGTGCACACACACAGGCCAGTGGGGGCACACACACAGGCACAGGTGCACACACAGCTGCTAGCACACTGAAGCAGAGAGCACAGCACAATCTCAGAGGGAGATGTGAGCCAGAGAAGATGAACATGAATAGAGTGAGCAATTGTCTATTGTGGTCAAAGACCCAAGAGGCCAGAATCCCGGGGCCTTTCCTGGCCTAGCCAATTGCTCTGCTGTCTCTCTCTCCCTAAAAATCAGAGGAGGTCTAGGCCTTGTAGTTCAGAATGCTGAGTCTGCATGGGGCTGGACTGGATAGCCAGCGTAGCAATCATAGAACACTGTCTTCTTCAGGCCTTGGCTTCTGTAGCTCATGACAAGTAAGCATGATCTACACCTGAGATGACTCCTGCAGGTCGCCACTCTGGCTTCCCAGGAACCTCCTAACCAGCTCACTGAGGCCATTGCTGGTGCTCAGGTCCCTGGAAAGGCCGACCAGTATCTCGGATCCCAGCCGTAGCTTGGGATCTCCATAGGGTCCATCCCTGCCTGGTCCCTCATCTCTGCTTGCTGGGGTTCCCTTCTGCAAATCCCTGGTCCAGGGCCAGCTGTCTCCTTGATGCAAACCTTGGAAAATGTGCCCATGCCTGTGACTGCCAACAAAAATGTTTAATCAGTTGCCGCGGCTCTTCCCACTGCCTTGGTTTTATTGGCTTTTGCAGAATTTATTGCCCAGTGTTAATTTGGCATCCCCTTCCTGTCAGTACCAGAGACAAACCACCTGAAACAGACAGGCTCCTGTGTGCAGGAATAACAGCCTCAGAGACTGGACAGCCAACTCCCCTGCCCCCCAAAGTGGGGAAGGGACTGGGGCTTCCCACAGACTCGGCTTTCTCTGCAGAGCCTGTGGGGATGCTGAGAAGGGCTAGTCCCTTGTCTTGGACCTTGTCATAGGTGGGGAGGATGGAATGGGGTTAGGCTATCAAAGCAGCAGTAAAAACTCCCCTGTGCAGTCTGCCCAGCATGAAAGAGGGGCTGTGTACACCAATCTCCTGCTAAGGCATCCTGGCTAGCTAGAATGGGCTTCTGTAGTCTCACAGAGCACCAGAAACCAAGCATCAAAACCTTGGTGTCAGCCAGCTCTCAGATGTCTCCTTAGCATATGAACCATTTGTGCCTTCACAATGACTGGGGTACCTCTAACAAAAAGCCAAAGAACCCAGTATCCATCAGCAGTGAGTCAGGCCTGCATGCTTGCCTGCCAAAGTGCTAGTGCGGTCCTTATAAAATACCACATAGGGCCGGATATAGCTTAGTTGGTGCATTGCTCACCTAGCATGTACAGAGCCTTGGGATCGAATTCCACACTCCACAAGCCAGGTGTGGTAGTGAGTGTTCACGATCCCAGCACTCAGGAGGTGGAGGGAAAATGAACAAAAGCTAAAAGTAATCTTTTGCAATACAGAAAGTTCAAGGAATAGCCTGGGATCCATGAGACCTTGTCTCAAAATACATACATACATACATACATACATACATACATACATACATTTATACACATACACATATACATTCATGAATGGGTGAGAA
The DNA here is from genome assembly GCF_011762505.2 of Arvicanthis niloticus. NCBI lineage: Eukaryota > Metazoa > Chordata > Mammalia > Rodentia > Muridae > Arvicanthis > Arvicanthis niloticus. Next base: position 25,998,136 of record NC_133434.1, read on the forward strand.
GGGTATCCCAAGGTCATAACAATTATGGTCAAAACTGGACAGAGATTTCTTCTGGCTTTGGTCTCTTGTCACTGCCCCCAGGGGCCTGGCTTTGGAAGGTTGAGAAGGAATCGGGAGTCTGGGTGAAAGACCAGGACCAAGGCCAGGCACTGAGAGCAAAGGTCTGATGAAGCAAGGCCTGTGAGCACAAGCCAGGGACAAGAAGCCCTCTCTTCTCATCTGGGAGAAGTGGAAATGTCCCCTCTTAGATCTGGCCCCCTCTTTCTCCAGTACATATCCAGGGATGCCGCAGAGAGCCAAGGGCCTCTTGAGAGGTCAAGAGACCTTCTCTGGCTAGCAAGCATTGCTTAAGCTAGTTCCACACAGGTGAGCAGCCAAGGGCTGCTGCCACCCCAGGGTCCTTTTCCTATTTCTGAGTATTGCTCCACCCCTAGTTTCAACTGAGCCTTAGGGAAGGACAATGGTCCATGTTACAGGTTGGGAAACTGAGACCTGGAGAGGTGGAAAAAACTGTCCAGAGTCCACAAGAAGTCAGACACAGGCCCCGGGTAGGTGAGGCTCCCATCTTCCACATCCTAGAGTTCTGAGGCTGCTCCAAGAAGTTGGGCCGCTTTGTCCTGGACAGGCCTCAGGGTACAGATAGGACAAAGGCTTGGGTTCAGTTCAAGGACGTCTGCTCAGAAAGGCCGCGCGTCTGAACAGTGAGTCTGGGCTTCTAAAATAAACAGGATTGGGTGCCCTTAGGCAGACTAGGGTGAAGTCCCAGCAGGGGCCTCTGGGAAAGTGTGCTCTTGCAGCTGGGCCCTGTGGTGCTTGGTCATACAGGGTCATCATGTTCCCACAGGACCTTGGACAGCAAGAGTAAGCAGAGTCTTTGGAATCAAAATAAGAATTGTGCGATTGTCTTTCCTAAGCTCGGCCTGCCCTTGGCTGAGACCAGGCCCAGCTGGCCACTTGGAAGCAGAGAGCCCGCTGCTCCTCTTCGTGGAGTTGCAAAAGCTCTCAGGGCCTCCTGCGATCCTTTCAGGGAGAAGAGACCAAAACAGACCTGTAGATGGGGCCTCAAGGTGATGGCTGTGCTGCCTTGGCAGCTGTAGCTGCTTCCTCCTCCCCTCCCCCTCTCCCACCCACTCCTCTTTCTTCAGACACTGAACTTGGAGCCCACCAACTCAACTACTCTAGGCTGGCTAGGAAACCCCCAGGAATCCTCTGGTTTTGGTCTCCCTGGTCCTATGAGAATAATACCACACCAGGCTTTTACGTGGATGGTAGGGGTGGGAACTCAGGCTCCCATGTTTACATAGCAAGCATTTACTGGCTGACCCAGCTCTCAGTGTGACTTCTCATAACTTGCAAGTGGACAAGTTGGTGGCGTTTGGTACATACATGATATGCGGCTGCTTCCAAAGCAGTTTTACCCCGAAATGAGACCCCACACCCATCAACAGTCATTTCCATGTCTCCTTTATAGCTCTTGCCAACACAAATCCACTCTGTGTCTCTATGAGTGGAAATACTCCTGTTTCCTGTAATCAAGATCATGCACCAGGCGGCCTTTTGTGTCTGGCCGGCTTCTGTCACCGAGCGTGTTTTCAGGATTGGTCTACATTGCAGTGTGAGTCAGGACTCTGTTTCTTTTTCTGAGTAATATTCTCTCATATGGGTATAATACGTCAGTCATCAGCTGAACCAAGCGTCTTTTCTACAATTTGCATTTTTTAAGGGGAGAAGGTGTCTACCACTGAGTCTTTTCTCTCCACCACGTGGGTCTTGGGGCTCTGTCTGGCTTGTGGAAAGCCCTTAGCTGAGCCATTTTACCAGCCCAGTCAGGTGTCTTCTGATGTCAGCTGCAGGAGCTCCTCTCTGACAGCAGCTTCCCAGAGATGTCCCCAAGGCAGCCCTGACTCAGGAGGAAGCTCAGATCTGACCTTTTTTTTTTTTTTTTTTTTTTTTTTTTTGTGAAGTTCATTGCCAAACCAAACTGAGCCACACACTTCTCTTTCTACATCAGTAGCCTCCTAGTGATTCTGGATGCTCTGCCTACACTTTGTCTCAGGAGGGCCCTGGGAGCCCCAGTCACCAGAACAGAGATGGGGGAGTGTGTGGTACTGTCTGTCCTCTTTGCTCCAGAAAATGAAGGGAGTGTTTGCTTTCAGTGTCTGTCTGAGAGAAAGTTCAGCCACTAAGACACTGTATAATCTGGGACACATCACTGCCCCTCTCTGGGCATTGTCACATGAACATCAACATAGGGAAACTAGCCCAGAGTGTGGGTTGCCTTTCTGACCCCACCTGAGGTGAGGCCACTGCTTAGACTATAGGGTAGAGACTTTGCTCTCTTACCCTCTCCATGTGTCACACTGATGTGGGAGAAGCAGGTTCCAGGCCTGCCCCTGGAGCCATGAGAGCCTGAGTTCATTCACTTGTGCCCACCTGCCCGTGCAGAGTGGACAGAACCTCCAACCTCTGAAAGGCTTAGCCAGGTACACCCTGGAGATGCCATGAGCAACTCTTAGGTTCTGAGCTCAGGCTTGCAAGGGCCTGCCTTTGTTATAGACATTTCTAGAAAGTTCTGTCATGCCTGCTACTTCATGCTATGTCCTGCACTGGGTTATTTCTCCTCTCAGGCATAGAAATGAAATGGAAGCCTCCTCTTCCTCTCCTCCTCTTCTTCTTCCTCCTCTTCCTCCTCCTCTTCTTCTTCTTCCTCCTCTTCCTCCTCCTCCTCCTCCTCCTCCTCCTCCTCCTCCTCCTCCTCCTCCTCCTCCTCCTCCTCCTCCTCTTCTTCTTCTTCTTCTTCTTCTTCTTCTTCTTCTTCTTCTTCTTCTTTCTCCTCTTCCTCCCATCTCCTGGCACAGGGCTGGGCATGTGACCCCAACCACGGAAGGACTGAATCAGTTAAATATGTATCTGAGAAATTACTTTTGAAAATCTCATTTCCTTTGCCATGACTTTGATTGACAGCGACCTTTAGGAACTGTTAGGTCAAATGTGAAGCTAATTGTTCTGTGTAAGCTGGACGGTGCTGACTGCTGCTCACAGTGTAGCTCACAGTCAACAGAAGTCTGCAGTCATGTTGATGGCCAACTCACCAGGCTTCTGGACCAGGAATTACAACAATGGAAGGGCTGTGCTATGCCACACGACAATGGATACCCCCACTCTCATCTCTGAGGCTAGAAATAAACCCAGATCTGGAGTGTTCTAACTGCACAGCCTTCTCCTCAGAAAACATCCTTGCTGACCTGGCCCCAGAAACAAGCGGGACATGACATTCAGCCAAGAGAGTTATGTTGGCTAGGAGGCCACGGGACAGACAGACAGCCTTGATAACTGCTTGTGCCAGGCAGTCCCCGAGACTCCATCTGACAGTCTGATGTAGAAAGTAATCGACTTACTATTTATAAGAATGATTTTACCTCTTCTACCTCATCAACCTCAGATGACCACTGTTAACTTCATCTGTTCCCAAGGGCCCCTCTCCCTCCAGCCTCAGTCTGGGCTTCCAGCAGGAGACATGAACCCCTGTCCTGATTGGCTCCTGTGAGGCTAAACACAGGACCCAGCCCCCGACCCCGCCCCAGCCCCCGACCCCGCCCCAGTCCCTGACCCTGCCCCAGTCCCTGCCCCAAGCCCCTGACCAACCCCCCCCAGCCCAAACCCCTGCCCTAGACCAAACCCCTGCCCCTGCCCCTGCCCCTGCCCCTGCCCCTGCCCCTGCCCCTGCCCCTGCCCCTGCCCCTGCCCCTGCCCCTGCCCCTGCCCCTGCCCCTGCCCCTGCCCCTGCCCCTGCCCCTGCCCCTGCCCCTGCCCCTGCCCCTGCCCCTGCCCCTGCCCCTGCCCCTGCCCCTGCCCCTGCCCCGTGCCTCACACTGCAGCTAGCCAGTTGGTATTGGCTTTCCTCTCTCTCTCTGCGCTGGGGTTCTGCCACTGTCACACTGACAAATCACTTACTATTTCTGCATGTGTTCTGTCCTCACAAATTCAGGGGAAGAGGCCTCGTAGCTGTAACGGAGAGAGTTGACATTCCTGATATTTTTCTTTGCTGCGGTGGGATGATTCCCAGAGAGACAAAGGCTGTTTTGACTCCATTGTCTTGCCAGGCAATTTTTAGGTGCATTAAGTAAGTTCAAACATCTCTCGGTGTATTTTAAGTGTAAAACCCAAGCAGAAATGGCATGTTTGCCTGGCCTTATGTACTTACTTGAATAATGTGTATCAACACACTTATCCTCGTTGTCTGACATTTTGATCCTTTGAGAAATGTCTTTTTGCCTATGTATACATGTGTATGTACACACATGTATGTACAGGTGCATATGTGTGTATGTACACATTTGTCTGCATTCAGTGGTGCCAGAGGACAACCTTGGGATAGTTGTTCTTTATAAGAAATCCACCTTGGTTGTTTTTGAAGCAGGGTCCCTCCATGATCAGGGCCTTAGCAGTTGGGGCGGCTGGCCAGTGAAACCCAGGGTCTGCTTGTCCTCACCTCCCCAACTCTGAGTTTACAAATGCCATGCCTGATTCCTGAGTTCTCAGGATCACATGGCAGGCAGTTTACTGGGCTATCCCTGTCCTTATTATCTTTTTTATTTCAAAAGGAAAACCCCAGTTTTGGTGACATCGTCGTCTCTGAGAACAGTGCAGTGTTGGTATCTGTTCAGTGACAGCCAGCACTCATGCCACGACGGTCAACCACAAACCAATGCCACACCACGCCATTCTTTCAGTCTGCTGGCTTATAGAAAAAGTGAACTCACTGCTGTTTCCTTTGAGTATTTTTAATACACTAAAACATTTCAAAATAAAATATAAGGATACCTTGTAAAGAAATCAAGACCAGGGGCACTAAAATAGAAAATAGGTTCTGAGTTGAGGAATGTTTTATGAATTCACCAGGATACTTGTTTATCAGAAATTACTGTGATTTAATGACTGTGTGTCAGGCTCTCAGGAGCCTGATAACTCTTGTTCCATTTGTTCTAGTCACAGAGACCAGATTTCCACAGGTGACATGTTAGCCTGCAGGATGTGAGATGACACATTTAAGTCAGGGATTTTAGTTACAGTGCTATCATTGGAGAAGCTGGTGATGGAGAGGGTACGGGCCTGGAGAGAGCCTTGCCTTGTAGCAAGAGAGAGTTGATGGGCCTCTAGGCATAGGGGTCACAGTGAAGCTTTGGGGACAGGGTCTGTGCTGGACGTTGACAGGACAGGAATTCGAAGAGCAGTTAGGAGGCCAATTGGCTGAGAGGGACTAAGTCATCCAGAAAGGTGACAGTAAGAATGGAGTGTTGTAGGAGCCAGGGGGTGGGCAGAGAGGGTGGGCAGGAAGAGGATGGGCACAGGGATAGGTGGAGAGCTCTGAGCGGCTGGCTTAGTCAGTGAGGGAACAGTGATGTCCCTTTGCCGTCCTTGGACTGATAATCGGGAAGATATCTAGGCTGGAGACATAGAGTTGGGGCTCCAGAGAACTGGAGGTGATAAAGCCGGGAATGAGAGGGGGAAACAGCCCTGGGAGACAGAAACCTGCCAGTGTAGCTGAGAGAATGTAGCCACGGAGCTGGAAGGAGAAGTCCAGAGTGGGGGAGGGGCAGAAGGGCAGGAAGGGGGTTGTCCTGGAAACAGTGCTTTTCCAGCAGGGCAACTGCTAGCACTACAAACTGTGTGTCAACATGAGCCAAACAAGATGCTCTCGAGGGCGTTGGCATGGGGGGTGGAGGGCTCGTTGGTGACACTGGGGACAGTCTGGGGGATTTAACTGCAGCAGGTTCACTAGCGCCGGCTGTGTTTTGGACTTTGGTCTGGGAAGACAGGGTGGGAGGTGAGTGGCTCCATGGACAGATGTCGTCCCCAAGAGATACTTATTTTAATTTTTAGACTTGAAAATGTTTCTGTGCTGGGAGAAAGTTCTGCAACTAAGCCTTGCTCAGTCTCTGGTCGGCAAGGTCTGGTCTAGTGCTCCGTGTGCTGTGCCTGCTCCAGCAGCATTGCTCACTTAGTCGGCAGGCACATCATCGCAGACCTGCTGGTCTTTGCTTTACCTGCAGCCTTGAACACTTTACTTTAAAATAGCTGGGAATCTAATGCCAGAACGAGCCAGCGTGAGGACAGACAATGAAGTCAGCCTGCCTGTGAGCTCAGGACCCCTGCAGGTATCAGCTTCTGTATCTAGTTGGGCTGCACCCTTTGGACTCTGGGAAGCCACAGTCGTCAGCCCCATCCTTGGAGATTGAGGGAATAAGCTGTTGCAAACAGTGCTGTGTTCTTGTGCTCCTTCTCAAAGGACACTTGTCACTTGACAGACCTATTTTTGCAGAGGGGGAGGTTTGAGATGAGTTTCTCTGTGTGTAGCCTTGGCTGTCCTGGAACTCTCTCTGTAGACCAGGCTAGCCTCAGACTCACAGAGATCCGCCTGCCTCTGACTCCCAAGTGCTGGAATTAAAGGCGTGCACTGCCACCGCCTGGAGTTGGGGTTTGTGCACCTTCGTGTAGTGCTGGGGAAGCCAGAGGCGAGCATCCAAGCTCCCGGAGCTGGAGTTAATAAGTGGTTGGTTGTGAGCTGAGCACTGTGGGTACAGAGAATCTCACTCTGCTCCTCTGGAAGAGCAATGAGTGTTCATCACTGAGTCATCCTTCCGCCCTAGAACGCCCTTTTTAAAAAGCGGAAGACTGACTGTTTCCCCTGCTGCAGGGTTTCCCACTGTATTAGAGTTCTCTAGAAGAACAGGACCAATGGGATGAACACACACTCACGCATTCACACATTCACACACACTAACATTCACATGCACACATTCACACACACACTCATACACCACACACAGACATTCACATGCACACATTCACACACACACTCATACACCACACACAGACATTCACATGCACACATTCACACACACTCACACACACTCATAAATCACACACAGACACACACATATACATTCACACACACTCATACATCACACACACATTCACATGCACACATTCACACACACTCACACACACTCATACACCATACACAGACATTCACACACACACACACATTCACACACACTCAGCGGAAGAAGCAGGCTCTAATAGCAGGAAGGAGTGACTTAGCCTCAGGACAAGTGAACTCCTCAGTGAGAGCGAGGGCAAGCAGGCAAAAAGCAAAAACTTCCTTCTCCCGCGTCCTTTTAGAGGGCTGCCACCTGAAGGTGTGGCCCAGATTAGGGTGGGGCTTCCCACCTCACATGATCCATTAAAGAGAAAGCCCTCAGCTGTGCCCAGGGGCTTGGGTTTTAGTTAATTCCAGGTGGGGTCAGGTTGATGGCTGCCACACCCACAATTCCTTTTCATTGCTGTGCACCTGGCCTGATCAGGACTTCCTTCACCGCTCTCTCTTAACATTTAACTCCAAGGAAAACTTGTCCAAGATCCACATCCCTCAGGGGTCATCTCCAGCTCAGAGATCCAGATACCACTCACTCCCAACCCCACCAGGCTGAAGCCATGGGCTGGGAACTGGGGTGTTGCCCCACTCTCTCAGGAAGCTGCGAGCCAGGAATCTTCCTTTGCCAGGAGCAGTTGCCTTTTGAAAATTGTGCACAAAGCCAACATATATACTAGCAGCTGTGTCTTCCTCTACCCACTGTGATCTCCAAACTGCTCTTGGGGAAGAGTCTGACTCCCCAAGACGAGGGTCTCAAGCCACCGACAGGGCAGGAGGCCTCTGCCACTGGACCAGTTGGAAAGTTGAGGACTCTGCCTCTCTCTTTCTGCCACCTCATGGAAGTCAGCTTTTCCTCCCTTGAGACTAATTGCTAGGTTTGATGGAGAAAAGGTGAGGCAGAAGGGCCCAGGGACCAGAACCTGCCACCTTAACCTCAGCGCCTGCACTCACACGGAGAGGAGCTCGGTTTATAAGAAATAGGTAATGGATCATCTTTAAGGAGTGGCCAAGACTCTGCCCAGCCTTGCTGATCTTGCTATCATGAGAGCATCCAGTCTGGAATGAAAGGGACTGACAAGCCTTGGTCCCTTTGAGAAAGGAGCAGCCTGGGCTGGTAGTGAAGTCTACTTCTCTCAGAGCTTGCTGCTCTGCCATGAAGTGTCCTACTGGGGTTTTGTAGCCGCCCTGCTTAAACGGCAGAATATAGACCTTGAACCCAGACTCTAGTATCCTTAGTCTCCCTGGCAGTTCATGAATCTGGTGTTTTGAACAAACAGGAAGTGGGGTCACTGTACATTGAGAAGCTTCTCCTCAGAGATGTAAGATGTGCTAGGTCTTGGGGAAGGTGGGCCAGGTCCATGACTGGGAGTTTTCAGCATAGCTGTTTGCAGAGGGAAGGAGGCTATAGGACATCAGCCAGCAGGTGGGATATTGAGGAGCTGGGTTCTCACTCTGGCCTTGACTTCAGCTGGAAGCAGCTGCCCCAGGTCATTGCTTGCTCAAGTGTGTCCTGAGCCCTTGTCCATCCTGTCAGCTATCTTTGCCACAGTTTGTTCTAGCCTAGCAAAACAAGTCTCCAGTTAGTGGTCTGGAGCTGAGGCCAGAGTTGGAAGTCAGATGCAAAAATGGGCCACCAAAGAGGTCAGGCAGCTGCTTAAACTGCTCTACGGCATCCCTGGTACCACAGTGGTCTGCAAAGCTAGGAGCCCACATCCACCCTGAGGTATTGCAGCCCCAGGGACTGTCTGCTGACCTCTTCTCCCCAGCTCTCCCATCATACCTAGCCACACCCTTCCCCCTCTCCTTAACCTACATTCTACAGGAATTTCAGCTAAGACAAGTTTTATTTTACTTAGAGACAGGGTCTCACTTTGTAGCCCTTGCTGGCCTCAAACTCACTTACATAGTGAGAGCAGGCTGGCCCTGAATTCACAGAGATCTACTTGCCTCAGTTTCCAGAGATCTTGGATTAAAGGTGCATCCAACCATACCCCAAGCCTTGCTTTTGAAGACATATAGCGGTTCTTTTCATCTGAGTGAAATTCATAGACACAGGAAATGGAACGGAGGTGGTGAGGGGCCACAGAGAATGAGGTTACTATTGAATAATGCAGACCTCACTTGGCTGTTGTGCAAAGGGTCTGGTGGCCATTGCTACACACCAGCATAGTTAATTCGGCAGGAGTGTGTGTGCACTAGGGAGCTAAAATGGCACCCTACTTTACAGTCTCCTTAAAGCATTAGAACCCAGGCAATTTCCTTTCTCCAGCCTGGCCCTTTTTTGCTGGGTTGAGGGTGGGTATCTCCTAGGAGGGAACAGGCAACAAGAAAAGAAGCCAGGAGAGCATGGGGGTTCCTACCCAGTGTGAGTAGCCATATAGAGAGGGAAGCCTCTGGTCCAGATAAGCAACTTCATCTTAGTTACCCAGGACCCTGGCAGCTTCTTTAGCTTCTGTTCCTTTTGGTTCATGAGACTCACATGTGAGAAGTGTCTCAGCACACCCTAGATAGCAGGTGTTATCTCATCAGTATCTAAAACTGTGTCATCTGACTCACCTCTCCAGCAGAGGAGAAAAGTCATACACAGGGAAGAGAGAGATTTGAATTGCTCAAACACACAGTCAGCCATTATTGTGTGTGATCTTAAGAGATGTGGGAACCCTCACCCTACCTAGAACACTTCCTACCCCTTTAGTCGAGGCTGGAAGAACAGGTTTTGTTGAGTAGGGGATTAAGGCCTGTGTGTGGGCTTGAAGCTCCTGAAGACCCAGCAGGCTTCCACCTCTCTCCTTATCCTTTCTTCACTGAAAGAAGGCACAGCTATGCCTCCCTACACACCACACTCGAGAGAAGGGAGAAAGTAAAATGAACAGAGCTAAGTCCATTCAAGGGCACAGCCCCACATAGGAAATGTAGTCTTTAGCTCTGTGGACATGCCTGAAGACCTAATGCAGGACAGAGGATATGGAGAGCATCGACTCTCATCCTTTGCCTGATTCACTCACCAGGTAACAGGCGAGACTCAGCACATTCGTAATTGCTTTTGTCAGGAGAGGAGGGGCAGGCGATGATGCTGAAGAGGTAAGCAGAGCCTCGGGTATCATTCGTCTAAATTCTCTAAGGAATTTGTAGTGTATTCTATATGTGCTGAAGGGCTTTGAGTGAGCTTTGCAGACAGGATACTGAGGGGGCAGCACACAGGAGGAGGGGCTGAGCCTGAGGACAAGGAGACCACAGAAAGCAAGGCCACCACTGTACTGGAACTGGGTGCTGGTAGTGGGAAAGGGGGAGGTGTATAGACTGGGTGGACACAGGGAACAGTGAAGAATTGTACTTGTTGCTGAACATGGAAACAGTTGTTCCAGATCTGAGCTCTGGAACCTTCTTGGAAGACAGAACAATAACTACTTCTTTTTCTTTTAAACTTGTCCTCAGACTGTTCTTCGGATCGTGGTACTGGGGATCTGGGATTACATCGAAAACAAAATAGAGGTATGACCAGTTTCTGTCCCCAGATCCTAGACGCTGGGAAATGCCGTCTCATCTACTGCAAGAGCCCAGCTCTGTCCAGCATGCACCTGACCACAGGGGGTGCCACCTGCATGTGGTGGGAGGAGGCAAACCCTGGCATTTCCCAACTGAAGAATTTTTTTTTTTTAACTTGCCTTGAGATTCACAAAATGTATACAGTTGAAGTTGAATCAATTTGAAAAGCCTTTGAGATGCACTTTAAAACAAATAAATCTACTTAACTCACCCAGCCATGGTGCCCTGGTCAGGGAAGCCATAGACTTTTCCTAGCCTGGGTGTCCACTCTGCTCCGTGGAGATGGGGCTGCAGGGAGAGGAGAGATCACTACAGTGCTGGAGGCCCAGCTGCTGCCAGGGATTTGTGCAGTAGTCCGAGGCCAGGCTACGCTTAGGTATTCAGTGTCAGCCATTCTCCTTTCTCTCCTCTGACTGATTTTTAGTCTCTTTGGGCCCAAACCTGGGAGCCTACACAAAGGTCTGGCAAGCCAAGAGAAAGTCAGTGCCCAAGGCTTAATCACGTGGAGTGCATCCCTCCTCTACCTGTCCTGTCCTCTTACAGCATTAAAGACTGTGTTTGTGAGAGGTGACACACTAGCTCTGGGTTCTTGCCACCCACAGATAAAGAAAGCATCAGCTCCCATACTGTCAGTGAAGGATTCACTTCAGTCTCTGACCAGGGTCTAGGACATGGGATGCAGGCCTAAACTAAGAGCTAAACTAAGGTGGTCTAAACCAAGAGCTGTAGGAGGGCTGAGGTCATGAGAAGTACAAGGAATGCTTGATTGTGTCCAGGAGGAAGAGGCCCCCTCAGAGAGAAAGCACAGGCAGCTGGAGATGGGGTGAACTTCTGGGAGGCGCAGGCTACCTGGAGAAGGTGGCCTGCAGCAAGTGGCCTTCCCAGCTGCTCTCCAGCCTGACACACGGCTGATCTGCAACACTGAAGTACACCCCTTCCTCAGGTGTTTGATGGGGCTGTGATCATCCTGTCCTTGGCCCCGATGGTGGCGTCCACTGTGGCTAACGGACCCAGGAGCCCCTGGGACGCCATCAGCCTCATCATCATGTTCCGAATCTGGCGGGTGAAGAGGGTCATCGATGGTGAGTACCCTATGGGGGTGGGGTGGGGCGGGGCCAGTGAGGAGGCAGAAGCTGGAGCTGTCCACTTGAGAATGGAGGACTCGGTGGTACAGTCAGTATGGGGTGGGGGTGGGGGTGACCCATACCATTGAGAAAGCCAAGCCTGCCCTGTCTCTTCAGCATGGTATTCTGAACTACCTACACAGTCATGTGTCATACATGAGTACCCCACTTCCCAGCCAATGCAACTATTTATTTGATGGAGGTGGGGGTTGTGTTTAAGAGAGAGTCTCAATATGTAGCGTTGGCTGTCCTGGCACTTACTGTGTAGACCATGCTAGCCTTCAACTCACAGAGATCCACTTGCCTCTCCCTCCCAAGTAAGTGTTGGGGTTTAAGGTGTGCACCACCACACCGAGTTCTGATGGAACTCTATATTGTGTGCATGCAAGACCAGCTTCCCCATAAGACTAAAAAAATCTCAGCCCTGAAGAACAGTGTCATAAAACTGGGACATGAAAAAGAAGGTAATTACCCAGGGACAGCCTCTGGGGTCATCTTGGGGAAATGAAAGAAGACCCAAGTCACTGGGCTCCCAAAAGTGTTCCTCAGATGCAAAGGACATTGCAGGGAGGCTCACCTCTCAAACCTACCAGGATGGGCTGTCTTCCTCCAAAGGCAAAGGTGCAGGAGGGGCCCAGCGATTCCTAAGGCCCTCCACTCCATGCCCTCTCCTTACCCTCAGAGGCATCTCAGAGGACTGTCAGGACACAGTTTAGACCACTGCGATAGCTGTCACGGTTCTTTCCAGCCCTGAATTTTGGCTGCAATGGTAGAGTTCTCCCAGCAGCATCAGCTTGACCGGTGTGAGGCAGGCAGGATGACTTCCTGAGTCTTCTGTCTGTGGGAGGGCAGCCTCTCACCTCCCACCTGTGAACACGAGACAGTGCTTCATCCCCAAGCTTGGTTGTGTCTGTCCGTACATTACAGCATCTTCACTGAACTGGGATGTGGGGGATCCACAACTTAGGAAGGATGGGCTTAGGGAGCTTATCCCACACATTCTCCTCATGACAGATGGAGAAACTAAGTCAAGGAAGAATAAAGGGTCACACTGTGAATGGTGCTCAGAACCATGATTGAAGCCCAGCTCTCTCTCTCTCTCTCTCTCTCTCTCTCTCTCTCTCTCTCTCTCTCTCTCTCACACACACACACACACACACACACACTACTTTGGTGCTTTTTATGACTGTTTGATTTATCCCTCCCACTCAGGATTCTATTCTGGGCTCTGTCCGGTGAGAACATCTTCCCACAGGGCAGGCTAATGCCTTTGGTATCCTGGCAGCTGTGCACAGCTGCACATTCCTCACTGGCAGAGGCTGACAGCCCCCCTTTGAACCTTCTTCTCCTCAGATCACACACTTGGGAACTAAGGAGTGCTAATTTGCCATTCTCACCCTGGGTGTGAACTGGTCTCAGGAACAGGCCCAGGCAACAGCAGTCAGGGCCAACTTGGAGTAAGAGGCAGTGGGTGCGCACTCTGTCCGTCTCAGGGAGAGCATGTTGAGAGGTCTAGAACAGTGGCAAGAGACACATGTGACCTGTGACTGGTCAGTCTGAAAAACCAGAAAAGGCTTTGAAAAGTGTGACTCCCTAGGGGGTAGAGTGTAGAGGTCAAGGCAGTCTGGAGTTGATTCTGAAACTTCTGTGGGTTCTAGAGCTGCTAGGCCCAAGAACCCCAGGGAGGGGCTTATGCGGCTACTGCTATCTGAGAAATCATGGGGACCCCACACTCAAAGCCATGGCTCTCTCTCAGCATCTCCCTCTGTTTCAGAAGTAGGATAATCTGTAACAGAGACCCAGGGTATCCTTGACTTACACACAGCACAAGCTTCCCCCCCTCCCCCCCTTTTTTAAATGGAAGTCTGCAGAAAGTGGCAGGTATCACTATCTACAAGTGACATGGCACTTGCTGTCTACTCAGTACTAAAACCACTTTCTATCTTGTTGCTCTGCCACACATAACCTACCATCTCAGAGTTACTTCATGGTCCAAGATGGCTGTACCTGTGCTGGTCACAACTCTTCTTCATAGCTAGAAGGGTGAAGGAAGAAAATACAAAGCTAAAGGGGACTCCCCACTAACCAGTGTCTGTCTGTCTGTCTGTCTGTCTGTCTGTCTGTCTGTCTGTCATATCTTTCTGTCTATCCATCAATCCATCATCTACCTATCATCCATCTATTGATCATCTATCTATCATTCATCCTTTATCATCTAGTCATCTATCTACATACCTACTTACTGCCTACCTCAGAAATAGCCTTTATTGATGGATTATCTCCAGAAACCAAAAAGGCTACATTACAGTTACACCCTATGCCTGCAGGCCCTGAAGTCCCCAGCTCTGCTAGAATTTGTCTTATGGAAACCTGTAACTATAGCAGAAACTAGAATGTAGTCCGTTTTCTTGGCAGTTGTACCAACACTCCAAAACTTCAGGCCTCTGTCACTATGGAAAAGAAGGACCTGAGTTTGGGTTGTGGCCTCTCTGTGCTTTCTGGATGCTCTTGGGTACCTGCCCCCACCCCACATCCCTACAAACTGAGTCTGAGCTTTGAAGCTGCTGCTGAATTCTGGGCTTGCTGCTCCACAGTGCAAGCCTAGCTGCTGGCCAGCTCTTCACATGGCTTCCTCTGTCTTCCAGCCTACGTCCTGCCAGTCAAGTTGGAGATGGAGATGGTCACCCAGCAGTACGAGAAGGCCAAGGCCATTCAAGATGAGCAGCTGGAGAGACTGACACAAATCTGTCAGGAGCAAGGGGTAACACTTTCAGATATGTCCATCTCTGCCCAGGCCTAGCTGAAGTCCCTGTAATGTCAGTAATGCCAGGATGCCAGAGCTTGGGGACTGCAGTCAGAGTGTCCTCAGCCCCTGAGACAGACCTCCCTCAGCTCCCACCTGTGCCCCAGCCCCGGCCTACGCTCCACTCACTACAGAGCTCAGCAAATGTGTGCACAGTGGTTCCTTTGACTCCTCAACCACAGATTTCCACAGCTGATAAGTGTGGAAATCTGTGGAATGTCATCACAAATTGATCCTAGGAAGTGTCTCCACAGGGTGTGTGTGTGTGTGTGTGTACACGTGTATGAGTGTGTGAGTGCACTCAAGTGCACATCTTCAAATCATCCCCCTTGGGATGTTTGTTTATGAACCAATTATTTTTCTATACTTTGGGAACATGGCTTTTCATTCTTACAAAGTATTTCTGAGGCACAAAGAAAACCATTGTGGACCCCACCCTCTGCACATTGTCCAGGGCTCCATGGACCATGGCAATCATTAAGATAGGAGTTTTTACTCTAAAAAGGCAGGAGTGCAGCCTCTGAGTAACTCTTCAGTTCCACTCACTCTCTCACTGATGGACCCAGCCTGGTCATCAGGGACCTGCTCTGTGCTAGTCTTGTGCTAGGCACCAGAACCCCATTCTAGATGGGATATGGGCCAGTTTTCTCCTCATGGGAGCTTTGGAGAAATGCATTTGGTAGCCAAAGCATCCACGAAGGCAGTGTCATACATGCCCACAGTGCCATACATGCCCCACAGGCCCACAGTGCCATACATGCCCCACAGGGACCCTTAAGGCCATGGTCAGGGAAGGTTTGCAGAGAAGCTGATCTGAGCAGAGCCATTTGGGAGAAGAACAGGCAGGAGGCCCAGCATGAGAGTGGGGGCTGAGGTGGGTTGCAGAGCCCGCCCTTGTGAGCTAGGGAAAGCTACAGGAGTATAGGGTGTCCTGTCCAGCAGGACATTAAACAGGGGTCTGGGGAGGTCACCTGAAAGAGAGCAGGGGTGGGGGGGATACAGGCAAAGACGCAAAGAATGGCGAACTGTCTATAGGCTGATCAGATCACAAATTTTACTTTTTCACACGGGGGTTATATACACAAAAAGGCAGGATGTGGGGGAAGGGGATGACGCAGGAGCATAAGTGTTCAGGGGGAGTACAGATATCTTCCAGAACAGAGTATCCGCTGGGTGAAGCTTCAGGGGACAGGTCACTCCGACTCCACCTATGATTCACTTGTCCCTATCTAAGTCAGGGATAATAATAATAATAATCCATCCAGGATTACTTACTTATCTACAAGGTCTATGACTAGAGCCTGGCAACTGTCCTCCAAAGCTGCTTGTTTACAATAGCTTCTAGCCATCTGTTTCAAGGGTTTTATACAGAGACCCAAGACTTTGTGTTAGCAGGCTGGCTTTAAGCCTGTGGCTGATTCCAGGCCTTCAGTGTACAAGCAGAGATGCCCCTGATAATAGGATAGGCTTGGAGGGGCTCTGGGCTGATCAAAGTACCTGGGAAAAGAGGAAGTGTCTCTGTGGAAGTGTTAACCTTCCATGGTTCTTTCTGGCTGCTTCTGGAGAGTGGGCATGAGGGGACAGGTGGGGACAGAAAGCTAGAGCAATAGCAGTCACCCTGGTGAGAGTAGACCTGGGTTTAGGCTGGGAGTCTGGGAAACTGAGCCAGGACAGACGGAAGTGTTACCCAGAAGCCAGCTCAGAGTGGATCAGGGGAGCTTTGGTTCCCTGTACTGCAGGAAAACACCATTGTTGCTGGCAGCTTGAGAGATTCAGCATAATACTGCATTGCTCCTAAATTTACAAATGCCCAACAAAGAGCACAGTCCAGCCACAAGCCACCATCAGTCATGCGTGTGCTGCATGGCCAGGAGTAAACCCTAATGGCAAACTCAAATATCCTGTCCTGCATGTCTTGTGTCCTGTGCCGTACAGGTTCAAGTCACTCCCCACATGTAGGCTCTTCACTCAGGGTCTTGGGATGGGACCGTCCTCGCATCTGCACAGGAAAGAGTAATAAATAAAGAAGATACATGCTAAGTAGTGACATCTGGAAAAGAGATGTACAAAAATGAACTGTTTTAATTTAAAAAGCACCTGAAACCTGTCATCTTAGCTAAGACTGCTGAGAGGGACAGACAGCTGGGGTCCCTGTGGGCAGGGTAGGGGGGTGGTCTGGTGGAGCAGGTCTCATCTTCTGCTGAGAGATTAGGAAGTAGGCTACTGCTCTCCAAAACCAGAGCCCACTCCCCAGAGGCCAGAGACAGTACCTCATTGGCAGTGTGAGCGGAGGTTTGAGACAACCAGACAACAGATACCCTGAAGGGGTTGTAGGTCAGCGTGTGGGATGACCAAGAATGGCCTTAGGATGAGACGGTTCCAAGCCAGCCTTGTTGCCTGGTGGCTGTGTGGCTTGGGTGCTGATAGAACCTTGGTTTTGTTAATCTGAAAAACAGTGGTAGTAGTAAAACCCTCAGAGGATGGTTATGAGATTTAAATACTGTCTAATGGTGGCTCACTCAAGCTGCCTGCTCACTCATGCTCACATACCTGCTTTAGAAATGGTGACTGAGTCGTGGCTTGCCAACATACCCCTCTTAGGGCCAGGGACAGATCTAGGTATCTCACCTGTCATACCCTTGTCTCCCAGCCCACCTTGTTGGGGACCATTCCTTACTGTGTTTTCTATTTAGGCTCAGTGAAAATTGCTCCAAGCTGGTGGTGCATGCCTGTAGCAGCATTCAGAGGCAGAGACAGAAGGATTGTGAACTCAAGGCCAGCTTGATCTAAGAAGTGACTTCTAGGCCTCAGATACATAACGAGAGACCCTGTCTCAAAAAAAAAAAAAAAGAAAGAAAGAACACTACTCATGTCAGGCATGGGACAGCCTGATCCACTCTGGCCAGAGAGCAGCCCCTTACAGGCACTGGGCTAGACTTCTCAATAATCCACATTGTTTCTAGATCTTCAACCTGCTGTCCACCTAACCCTGCCCCAACCCCACCCCCATCCCATTATTCTGTCTTTGCCACAACTCTTGTCTCTCACAGCCGGAATTTTAGAACATATTTCATAGGAGCCTTTTCTGAGAGGAATTTATAGATGCCTCGCACACAGAAGCTGACCTGCAAATGTGTAACACGCAGGTCTCTTGCTTATTTGATTGATTGACTGATAAGTTGATTTATGGAGATGGAGATTTCACTGTGTAGCTCAGGCTGACCTTGAACTTAAGACCCTCCCATAAGACCCTCTCGCCGTCACCACCCCCACCTCACCACTTGGCAATCAACTCCACTTTCCTCTCCTTTAAATATGCTTATGGAAATATCTGCCACGGTTGCATGCACCCTAGTTCTTTTTAAAAAAAAAAAAAAAAAAAAGGTTATTTTTGAGCAGTCTTAGATTTATATAGTTCCCAAAGACCCTATGCAGGGTCACCTGTTTCTAATGAATTAACCAGCACTGAAACATCATTCAAATTACATACCATTCCAGAGTCCATGTTCCATCTCCGTCCTCTGGATTCCTTTGACTCCTCTCTGTGACAGCCCCTCCCTCTTTCCTTGTCTTGATGACTGATGATTTTGGGGGCACTCGCTGAGTGTTTTATAGGGGTCTCCCTATTGAGATCTGGTGCAGTTTTTCTTTGGTAATAATGTTTGGAAGGAAGACTGTGGAGTTTAAGGTGCTGTTCCCACCAAGGGCGACAGAGGCACACTGTCAGCCTGACACTGGCCTGACCACCTAGCTGAGGCTGTTAGGTTTCTCCATTGTAAAGATTCATTTGTCTATTGCCATGGGGCATCTCATTTCTTACCACAGGCCACAACCAGGGTGCCTCAGAGCCCGTCACACTGTAACTGAAGTCTGTGACAGCAGTCCTCTAGTCTAGGGTATGGCTGGTGAGAAAAACAAGGTCCACAGAAAGGAGGTTTCATGCAGCAGTCTGAGGAAATGCCTGTCTACACACAGACGCACGCACGCACGCACGCACACACGCACACACGCACGCCTCTCACACACGCACCATATGAGAGCTCAGATCTGGAGACAAAGATTCACTATTTCCGTCATGACCTCTTCCCATCACTTGACAGTTTTTATTCCTCAGAATCCTGTGAGGAAAGGGAAGCAGAGGACCCGGGTGGGGAGGACACACAGAGATCCATTCTTGCCTCTGAGTCCTGGCCAGCTCTTTGCATTGGCTGCTGCAACTGTGGGATACATGGGTCTCGCAGTCCTCGAGACTGCAAGTCTCTGCTTGCTGATTTTATTCCCTGGTGGGACCACAGCCAGAGTTCTAATGCCTGTGATGAACGAATGGATACCAGAACAAGTGGCTGGTGGCTGTCGTTCAGGGAGGCATTGTGGATCCCCACCCCCACCCCCGCCCCGTCTTCTGTCTTTCTGCCTCTGTCTTTCTCTCTGCCTGTTTCTATCTCTGGCTCTCTCTCGGCCTTGGCTAAATCAATGGCACATTAGATTAGTGGTTCAATCGATGTGGTGTTATGTTCGTCTGAGTCATCTTACAAGCCACTTCTGAGATGTCATGCTTGTTGATGCCCAGGCTTTTGCCATAATTCAGAAACACACCCCAGAGCCCCATCCTGTCTGCTCTGTGCCCTTCAGGCCTTGTAACAGCACTTGGCCCAAACAAGTATAGCCTGGCACATTTGGGAAGGTAGTGTTTACCTCTGTTAGGTCCCATGGAGATGAGAAGGAAGTGGAAAGCTCCTTCCCCAGCTATGTTCACCTTGAGATTCTGGGAAAATACTGATGGTCTAGGATCACTGAGGGGTGACTTAAAGCCAAGGGAGCCCTGTGGTACCTGTGTACCCCTTAGTACAGCTTAGATCCTGTGAAAGCACCAGTTCCCCAAAACAGCATCCAGTGGACAGCAGATGTCAGGATGCTGTAAATTTGCCTCCAGGAGTTGCCAGCAAGCCGGTTCCAGCAAGCCGGTTCCAGCAAGCTGGTTCCAGCTTTGTTCCTCCAGCAACTGGCTGTTTCTCCCCAACCCTGAACATCGGATGCTTTACTGAAAAGATGGAAGCAACAGAGTTGTTATTGTTTGGGTGCCGTAAGGAGGCAGCTTAATTGAATAAAGTGTATGGAGGCTCTTGATGCAGAAGGCAGGGCAAATACTGCTGAATGAGCCTTCGTCGTGGTCATGATTTACACGGATTTGGCTCTTGACAGTCAAGATTGGCAGCCTAGGTTTTGTTAACTCCTCTACAGATGGGAAGACTGAGGTGTCCACAAGCTGTTCCTCACCTGCCCAGGCTTCCTTTCTCTGTACTGCTATAGGGTGTCCACACAGGGCACAGCTAGTCATGGTGGGTACCACTAGCTGCTGAATCAGACTTCGAGGATCGGGGCAGGAGAGGATGCTAGAGTGCTTGCCATGAATGCTTGAGGTTCCAAGTTCAGATTCCCAGCATCTATATGAAGAGCTGTGTGTGTAGCCCATGCCTGTCACCTCAGTGCTAGGGAAGTGGAGACTGGAGGATCCCTAGCTGAACCAGTGAGCTCCAGGTCCAGTGAGAGATCCTGTGTCGATAGAGAGAGTAGAGTGTGCTTGGGAAGACATCCAACACCAACCTCTGACTTCCATATACACAACACATTTACATACTTGTGTGAATGCTTATATATACAAAGAACTCCCAAGACTTAACATACAGAGTGTGTTTGTCATTCTTAGCCTTACCAGAGCAGGTTGAGTGGACAGAGCCTAAGGAACTGTCTGTTCCACTGTCACTCTGGTCTCCAGACTCCTTCCATTGTGTGGCTCTTCTGGATCTTCAGCCAGCAGTGCAGAAGAAAGGAGACTGGAGAGCAGGCCACGAGTCTTTATTTGTCAAGTCTGGAAGTGGTGATATTGCTTTTGCAAGTATTACACAGTTCAAAGATATTAGGTGTCAACACTAGTGGTCTGTGTGCCCCAAAGAGAGAGTCACCTTACCCAAAAAAATGAGGCTAGTGGGACCATAACCCTTTTGTACCATTGGAGGCACAGTTTCATTAACCAAAATCCTCCCTGTGGGAGGTGTCTCTCCCTGGCCAGTTTCCTCAAGAAAAAGATAAGAATTCCCACCCAAGAAGCCCTGTGCATTTCTAAGGCAGAAAAGGTAGAAGGATGCAACCCTCCAGTGCTCACATGCAGGAGCTTGTGGGGACAGGGGGTTAGGTACAAATGGAGTCCAGCTCCTCATCCTAGCCTCGCTCTGGACCTGGAGCTGAGAATCCTAGCAAAGGTCACAGTCTGCACAAACCGCTCCCCTTTGAGGCTGTGCCCAGAGCTCAGAGACTGGGCCAAAGGACAGGGATACCAGGAAACAGATTCTGTTCTGCTTCAGCAGTGGCTCATTCTAGAGTCCTTCCTTCCCTGCAGAAGTCTTAAGCCCCACCTTTCTAGCACAATCGCCTTTGTTACCTGGATTTTTCAACATTTCCACGGAAGAAAGTAAAGTTATTATTTTTTTTAACACAGGAAGTAGTTTGTAAAACAGCTGATAGCTTTAGTGACAAGCCTATTTAGCTGATAAAATTAGCCATCAGAGAAATAACATATGTTATCCTTTGACTATAATTTAAATTTATGGCCATCTACCCATCATCTCCACAGTGGATGGAAAGGGGCCAAGGTCAGTCTCAGCCTCACCCTGCTCCTAAATCATTAGTTTGCAACCATCTCCTGATTTTTATTGTTACCAACAACGGTGAGGGTAATGGAGACAAACATTGGATGCCATCCCAGCAGCAGATGGCTCTGAGGGCTGGGAGGGCTGTGCAGACAGCACTGATAGAACGGAGCCAAATTATTGCTACTGCATTAGATGCCATCGAGGCGCTGGCCACAGTGTGCATTGATCAGGGTCCAGCCCATGCGAGTCGGACTCTGTGGCCAGCCCATTAAAGGCCGGGAAGGCTGGGCGTGGTTACTTTAGAAGGGCCTGGTCCACTCCAGTAATGCACAGTCTGGGCTCTCCACGGGCCCCTGCTGATCAGGTTGGGTTATTAGATTAGAAATAGTTGCTTCCATTTTTTTCCCCTTAGCTTAAGGATGGGCTTTTGTGTAATGTTTGCTTGTGGAAGATTCACTTTGTAATCAGCGGCACTGTGTGCCTACCTTTGTCAGAGGCCAGCCTCTGTGAGCTCTGGAGATCCTGGGGGACATGCTATTTCTACTGATCGTTTTTAGCAGGTTGACTGCGGGGGGTGTCTAGGAATTGGGGGTACACCTGTCCTACTTAGGAGTAACTAGTTTCTTTTCCTTCCTCCCTTCCTTCCTTTGCTCCCTGGGAGTTTTTTGAATAGCTCACACTGGTGGTTTTTACTGGATCCTGAAGCTTGGGTGGGAGTGGGGCGGTAATGAACACCCCAGGCACGCGCTCTGCCACTGTGCACACTCCCAGCTGAGTGATTTGTTGCTTTTGCCCTCATTCTTTCTTCCTTTTCTCTGGGGCTCCAGTTGTGCGTGTCTGTCCTGTCCCATGCTTTCTCCCACTGGCTCTACCTTTCCTCCGCCCGTAAATTTGGGTATTTTTTTAGACCCATCTCCCATCTTAAAGTTCAAGAACTCTGTCTGTCTGTCTGTCTGTCTGCCCAGGCTGCTGTAACACCACCTTCAATACTGTATCATAAAGTATGACTCTCATTCTCCATGGGAAGGTCGTTAAAGGACTATAGAGTTCAGAATAGTCTGAAACTTGCAACCTCTTGCCTCAGTTCTTCACGTGTTATGATTCTGGGTGTGTGCCACTCCTCCCCGCTTGTTTTCTTTCACATATCCACTTAGCATAATTTTTAGACCCTCGCGTGTTAGCTTGAATACTCACACAAGTCTACTTCTTCTAACTGCCTTTTCCTTTCCTAAGTGGGGACTCTTCCCTGCTTCCTTGCATGGCTCCTTAGTCTCACTGGAGGCTACACACTGTTGGTTCTGGATTATGTTATCATTCTTCAAAGAGCCAGTCTTCTGGGAAAGGCTTCAATCAGCAGCAACAGGGTTGGCCCTCGTGAGGATTAGCTGAAACTCAATTTCATTACCCCAGTCTAGCCCCGACCCCCAACCAGAGTCCCAGGCAAGACTCAGAACTCAGCCAGTCCACTTGTCTTGAACTGGATAGAAAGTGAAATGAAGCCCAGAGGAGACCAGGATGCATCCAGTGTGGTGGAAGGGATGGGCTAAGAGCTCAGGGCCCTCCCCCAGGTCCAGCTTTGTTCCTGTGGGGACGTCATCAAGCTGGCCTGTGCTCTGTTTAGCTGTTCCACCCTTCTTACCCACAAGACTCTAAGTTCCCTGACACAAGGTCATGGAGCTGGTTGCCAAAGGCTTTGCTTCTGAACAGCTTGTGGTCCTGGCCTTCCCTTCCCCCAGCACTGAAGGCTCTCCTTCCACTTCCAGGCCTCAATTAACTCATTTAGCTAATAACACCCTGACATTCCTCTGACAACCCTTCAGTCAACTGGGGGAGGTGTATGTAGTTGTATTAAGTATCAGAAGAATGGGGAGCCAGGGTCTGAGGGTCTCACTGGGACACGATGAGAAACCCTCCTGGGTTGTCTCAGCCAGTGCCTAGAGTGGAAGGCCATCTGGCCCATCTGCAGTCAGTCATTGTTACTCGGGGTGATGCCTGATAGTATCCAGATACCCTACATCCTCTGGACAGGAAGTATCTAAAAATCTATCCTAGCTGACAACAGAGTTGCACACCTTTAATCAGGAGGCTGAGGCAGGTGGACCTTTGTGTGTTTAAGGACAGCCTGGCTTACGTAATCAGACCTTTGTCTGGGGGAAAAAAAACAAAAACAAAACAATCAAACAAAACAAAACGCCTCCAGCTACCTATGTAGCAGGCTGCCCCCTCCCACCCCCATCCCAGTGCATGCAGGCACACCCCTGCCCCACCCCCATCCCAGTGCATGCAGGCACACCCCTGCCCCACCCCCATCCCAGTGCATGCAGGGACACCCCTGCTATTAAAGAGCTTCTCCTGGCTTTTTCTCTTTCTTCAGTTTTGCTTTCATCCTATTCCAAATCTGGCCATCTCTGGACCACTACAGTAGACCCACCCCGGTGGGTATCCCCGAGTCTCTCCTTCTCCACCCGCAGCCAGCAGGGTGCTCTCTGTGTGGGTCACAGCACTAATGCCACCCCCTCTGCCCTGTGTGGAAATTTTCAGGTGGTTCCTTTGCTCTGTAAATAAAGACTAAAGTCCCTAAAATATCTCACCCTGGTTACATGGCTCCGCCTAGCAACCTCTGCAGCTTCCCCAGCCCTGCCTGCCTGATGATCTCGGCATTTGGTGTGTTTCTCCTGTGCCTCAGGCACTACCGCAGGACTGGCCTTGTAGAGATGTGTCCCTTGCAGTGGCATAAATCATGTCCTCCCTGGGATCACCCAGGACTCACCTCTAAGCCGGGGAAGAGCATTTTCATTCTAAAACATGCAACAGAATTTTTAACATAGCTCCTACCTGACTTCTGAATGGAGAATCAATGAAAGAGAAAACTACACGGGCCTAGGGTTCACATCTTCAGTTCAGAACTTGTTTCTGAGCATATGTAGTCTTGGCCTGGGCAGGCCCTGACCTCCAGCTGGCTGGCCTGAATTCCAGTGAGACTTGCCAGAGCAGCTCTGGATTGATTACAAGCCATCAATAATGTATCCCTTCAGAGGGGCCTAGGAGGCCATTAGCTGGGCCTGCAGTCAGAGGCATGGCCTTGGAGAAAGTGGCCCCATGTGCCCATGGGAAGTTCCCATCAGCCTCAGCAAAGGGCCCCCATCCCCACAGTTCAGGAAGATTACCTCATGGAACTTGTGGACCTTCTATATAGAGAAGTAGCCCTTATTCCCTGAAAGAAAAAAAAAAAAAAAAAAAAAAAAAAAAAAAAGCCACCATAAAATTTACAAGTCATATTTTCTCAAACTCTGAGACTACTAGCCCATTTGAGGGCTGGGTTGTTGAGGTACAGTGTCCCCAGTCAGGAGTTAGGATTGTGACTGTGCCAGGGTTAGGGGCCCATAGTAGCCCCAGGTTTGGGTTGAAGTGCAGATAGACAGAGGCATGCACTGCACTGCAGATAGACAGGCAGGCACTGCACTGCAGATAGACAGGGGCAGGCACTGCAGATAGATAGGGGCATGCACTGCAGATAGACAGGGGCAGGCACTGCAGATAGACAGGGGCAGGCACTGCAGATAGATGGGGCAGGCACTGCAGATAGACAGGGGTAGGCACTGCAGATAGATGGGGGCAGGCACTGCACTGCAAATTTAGTGGAGTTTGCTTTCATTAGTTTTTAAGAATGTTTTGTGTATTTATTTGCTTATTTATTTTTGCATGCAAAGTAGGTTTCCTGGGGCATTTTTGCACCTATTAAGGGTTTGTTTCTGTTTATCAGCACACAACTGGGGGTAGTGAAGGGTAAACTAATGAATGATCTTAAGGGGGGGGGGTTGCACATTTGCATCTGATTTGCATCTGATTGCCTCTCAGACACCACTAGGATGAAAGCTGAAGGAAGGATCCAAATGCATAGAACTTAGGGAACTTTGAGTCTCATGAGTTGGCTCAAAGAGAATACAGAGTTCAAGGAATTTAAGGAAAATGGAGGACATAGTGACTGACATATAAAAATGCTGGCCACAGATGAGGAAAAGGGACTAACTCTGCCCTTAAGAGCTCCAGAGACTCTGGGAGGAAAGGGACATCAGGGCAAGGGGGCTGGGTAAAAGTCTATACAGAAATGTAAAACATTCTAAGGCTTGTCTGGCCAGGAGGCTACACCACACCCTAAAAGAGGCCATGGGCTTGTCCTCTGGAGAAATGGAGCCAGAAGCCCAGCATATAAGCTCCACATTGACCAAGTAGGTGCCTGAGGAGAGAGCTGCAGGGCTGAAATAAGAGTTAAGAAAAGGACCCCTCCCAGTGATATCCCTGCCCTGCTCTCAGTGCAGAAGCACCCACCCGGAGGTGCATCCCTGACAGAGGTCAATAAACATAAGTGGTCCCAGAGACACGGCATGCAGATAGTGACCCTGGGAGATGCCCAACGCTGGGCTACCAACACTGGTCACCGCTAGGCCACTCCAGTGTGAGTTTCAGTTGTATTCCCATCCTGCTTTCATAAAAATGGATGGACTGAAAATGAAAACAGGCCCCGGGGGTGTGGCTCAGTTGGGAGAGTGGCTGCCTAGTGCTTTGAGTTTCAGTCTCAGAGCTGCATGGAACCCGGCAGAGTAGCATCCCAGCACTCAGAGTGTGGCCAGGGATCACAAGATGAAGGTGAGGTTGGAGCTGCCTGAGACTGCATGGGGCCCTGTCTAAGGAAGAAGAGAGGGAGGGGCGGAGACCAAAGTAACTGAATGAAATCAGTGTGGTACAGAGAATTCAAAGAGGCTGCTCTGACTGAGAGCCCACCGGGTCGGAGACCAGAAAAAGCCCCTCTGAGCAGACATCAGCCAATGATCTGCGACAGAGGGGACAGGGGCATCATCTGATTTAGGTTTTCCAGAGTCAGGCCATGTCCAGCAGTAGAACTGGGGACAAGTGAGCAACCTAAGTAAGTACCTGAAGATGGAGCTGGACTAGAGAGTGGGTTAGATGCTGAGATGAAACAAGGAAGTGAGGAGTTTTTGACTGTAACTAATGTGACACCTGGGGAACGGGTCTGGGAGACAGTGGAGTACTATTTTGACCAAGCGAACTGAGTATATGGTGGTGGTACACAGGCAACTGAATATGTCAGATTGTCACTGTAATAGGGGCCGGGACGGGAGATATGCTTTGAGACCTCATGGACAAATAGGTAACACAAAGCTTCAACACCCTCACCTGTGTAGAGGGTGTAATGTGTACTTTGAACACTAGGTGGCAGTGAATACTCACTACCCACACAGACCCTTTGTCCTACACCCAGATGTCTCAGTAAGATTTGGAGTGTGGACACCTGTCTCAGTCACAAACCCGGGAGACATTTAGAAGCTTTTCTCAGTAGCTTTCCAGTGATGATGGTGGTGGTGGTGTTACCACTGAGGTTTTTTTGTTATTGTTGTTTTTGTTTTTATGTTTTGCATTTTTTACCACATCTTCAGAAAGGGACATAAAACTCAAGAGACATAAAACTGCATTTACAAACCAGGAAACTGAGGCCAGAGAAAGTGAATAAGCTTCCCAAGGTCACATATCCCAGTACTATCTAGCTGAGAGCCATCTCCCACAACTCGTGGAAAAGGGAAATGGCTATTCCTGAAAGACAAGTAAGTCAGACCAGTGTGGACATGCTTAATCCCTGCTAGCTGGTGATGGGAGTCTCCTGACTTCTGTTAAGCACCTGTCTGAGGTGCCTGAGGAGCTTGCCTTTGGGTGTCTCGCCTTTGGGTCCTCGGGCCTTTTATCCCCACATCCCAGTCTGCCACCCAGGTCCCTGTCCTTCCCACCGGTGCCACCCTGCTCTGACCCTGGCAAGCAGACCCACCTGCAACCCTTCTGCCTCTTGCAGTTTGAGATCCGGCAGCTGCGTGCACACCTGGCCCAGCAGGACCTGGATCTGGCAGCCGAGCGGGAGGCGGCGCTGCAGGCCCCACATGTGCTTAGCCAGCCACGCAGCCGCTACAAGGTAGTGGAGGCCGGCACGTGGGCCGAGGAGACTGCAGCCGAGAGCATCGTGGAGGAGCTGAGGCCTTCGCAAGGTGAGCCCCACTGTCCCCAGAGTCCCAAGGATTCCTCCCTCACCTCCCTCCAGGTCTCTGTACAGAGAGGCTAGGACATCCCCGGAGCTGGGACCATCTGCGCCTTCTCATCTGAGGTGACACCCCAAAGTTAGTGCCCTCGGAACTGCCTCTCAGAGCCCAGGAGGAACATCTAGGGGATCGTGGCATAAATTAAAAAGTATTCAGATCTAGTAAAGCCATTCAAATCCCATTGTGAATCAATAGTT
Organism: Arvicanthis niloticus; assembly: GCF_011762505.2. Classification (NCBI taxonomy): domain Eukaryota; kingdom Metazoa; phylum Chordata; class Mammalia; order Rodentia; family Muridae; genus Arvicanthis; species Arvicanthis niloticus. The sequence goes on from NC_133434.1 coordinate 26,025,497, forward strand.
GTTACTTTCCTTGTACTTGCAAAAAAAAATAATACAGGATGTACAGATGATGAATGGAAGGCAGGCAGGTAGAGAGTGCAGCCTATCATACTGGGAAAGCCGAATGGGCACCTTGTAGGATGAAACTGGTACTGGCGTGCTTTCTCCAGTTCTCTTTACAATGGAGCCTCGGCTCCTGGGATCCTGCCATCCACTCTTAGAATGGACTTCCCTCCTCAGTTAAGTCAACCTAGATACCCTCATACTCTTCTCTCTTCAGTTCAGAACCTCTGAACCAGAGGTTTGCCTCCTTGGTAATTGTATATCCTGTCAAATTGACAAGCATTAACCATCACGGTGACAGAGCCAGGCTCCTAGTTGGAGGTCTGAGACCTTCCTAATGGACTGCCACTTACCAGGGCCCAGAGAAGAAGTCCAGGCCTAAAACCAGAAGAGTCTGTGGCCTAAGCTTTGCCGGCGGGCCAGATTGAAGTCCATGACCTGAGTGGTAGAGGACACAGGCGCTGTAAGCCCAGCCGGACGCTATTTCTACATGTAAAGCCCATTTCTGCTTCCAGGCAGCTTTGACCTGAGCAGGGGATTTTGCTTCTCTGGATCCTGATTTTTACCTGCTGTCAAGAGGTGTCCTTACAGGGCTGTAAACGAAACAGCCACATCCAGAGGAAGACGGTGCTGGGCCTAGATAGATGTGGGGCTTCGGGACTCCCAAAGCCAGCTTTGATCCAGGAGCGACTTCACCTTAGTCGCCTGTGTTCTTCCTTACATCAAGGGCAGAACTAGAAAGGGCAGGCCAGGCAGGAAGCCACACTTCCTAGCTACATGGCTTGAGACTTTAGTGGCCTCACCTCCAGCTCCCTCTGCTGCCTCACAGGAGTGTGAGTGTGAAGAATGTGAGAGTGTGAGGAATGTGTGAGTGTGAGGAATCTTCCCCCACCAATGTACAGTGACCTTCTAAAGTCATCGTGCTATTCCCAGCTTAACACCTTGACTGGTTCCCCGTGCTCATTCTCTCTCTCTCTCTGAAGAATGCCCAAGTCCCTTAGTAGGTGTAGTCATTTGTTAGATGCCTGTAACAAAGTGCCCCAAGCTGAGGGACCTGAGGAATGAAGATAGCCTCACAGTTCTAGGTTCTAGAATCTGAGATCGAGGTGTTGGTAGGGTTAAACCCTCTGAGTGCCATGATGGGGAACCTATTCCTTCCTCTTCTGTAGCTCTTGGTGGTTGTTGGCAATCCTTGCCTTGTGGAAGCAGCAGTCTCTGCCTTCATCTTTACATGGCACCTCCTTTCGCGTCTGTGTCCAAATCCTGAATCTGTACAGGCCTACTCTACTCTGACAGGACCTCATCTTGGCTAACGGCACCACAGTTGTGTTTCCTGATACAGCTCATATCCTGGTACTGGGACTTGAAACTTCAGTATAACACAGGGAGGAGGGGCATGGTTATGCAATCAGCAACAGATGCTAACCGAGACCCCTTCCTCACCTGCTCCTGCACCACCACCCTCTGGCATCCCTGGATACCTCCCTATCTTTTAATGCACACTTACTTGGTGTATAGCAGTCACCCACACACGATTCAGTCCCCAACTGCATGTCCACAGCTGTCCCCAGAGCCCTCAGTGGCATAGCCAGCACCTCTGAAGCAGAGGACAGAATGCAGAGGTTGCGAGAAGCCTCCATGATTCATGGCCTGAAGAAGTCCAGGAACTCAGGGCATCCCCCGGCTGATTTCTCTCTGACCGGGAGCCATGTCCAGGGTGGGAATTTCTATGACATGAGAAATTACAGTCAAATGAGCGAAGAGCATTCTGGGCCACTCTGAAGATTGAGAAAGGGTAACATTTGTTAGTAGCTGTGACTTCCAGGGTAGCGGGGCTCAGAGGGCCTCCGTATGCACAGCAGGGCTCAGACAATCCAGGCATGAACCTGCAGACATAGCGGTGAGTCACAGGAGCCTTGGGACGTGGCCAGCATCACCTCTGTATGGCTGTCACTCCTTACCTGGGGGAGGGCTGCTGGGGAGGGCAAGAGTGCCCGCTACAGCTCTAGCCCAGCCACATCCCTCTGAGAGGAAAAAGCGTCCTGAAGTTGCCAGCAGGTCCCAGTCAGACAATGCCGACTGCCTTCTGTTTAGACTTGCTTCAGCGCAAATCATTTTTAAAGCCTGGGCTGCAAAGTTCCAGGCTTTGGGGCCTGCCAAGTTCACAGTGCCCCTGTATAGTCATTAATACTTCTCTCCCAAATTTATTAGTCTTGAAACTCGCCCATAACTTATGAAATACGGCTCCTGGTGGGAGTGCCACAGATTTTCCCATATATCACCACTTTGCCGTCCCCCTTGCTGCACCAGCGTCCAGAGAAGCAGCCACAGAGGTGCCTCTGGCCAGTCTGCCCTTAGCCTTCCCTCTGCCAAACAGCAAGGAACAGGAAGTTGAGCTGGCTGCAGGGTTTATCCTTGGGGGAGACAGGACCAAGGTACCCTTGCTGGCTCCAAGTGTGTGGGCCTGATAAAACTGCTGGGGCCTCTAGAAGCCTCGGAGCTCTGTTAGACAGACCTGGAAAAGCCTCACAGACTGGCATCTGAAGAATGTGATCTGAAGAATGAGACCCAAGTCTGGCCTTGAAGGTCACTTAGCCTCTCTGAGCAGGACTCCATGGCCTCAAGTCGCCGCTTTTGCCCTCCTGGTAGTTTTGGTGCATTTTGTAAGCTGTTTAGTTCAACAGCTTGTCTGGTCTCAGAGCCCCAGAAGCTCTTCCCTGAGAAAGCCTGGGGGTTCAGTTGTGTGCACTGCCCTCAGGCATGGCATGCAGCAGGTGCCCTGGGGATGTCAGCATCTTCTCAGGGAGCCCTGCTGCCGTGCCATGCAGGAGTGGGACAATGGGGCGCGGCCTCTTAGGTTCTGAGGTGTGTGAGTCTCCTCAGGCACCCTCCCTACTCAGCCACATGGAACTCTGCTGTCTCATCATCTCCAGGAGGCCAGGCCCAGCCAGCTCACCAGCCTTTCTCCCAGTACCTCCTCTGGACACAGCTTTCTAGGACTAGTCAGGTTGGGTTTGCAGAGTGCTCACTCCGAGGAATGAGTTTCCCAAGACTCCAGAGCTGGAATGCTGTAGCCAAGGATTTGGGCCTGAGAGGCCTGTCCATGGCTAGAGACTCATGTCAGTGGGGCTGTAGCTCCCTGAAAGCAGAAGCCCAGAATGGCTGAAAGACTTGCTTAAGACCACACCTCAAGTATCTTGGAGAGCACCACAGTCTGTTTTTATCTGAAGCTTTTATTTGTACCTTCTCTCCCCACAACCAAGGTCTGTCAGGCTCAGCCCTCAGTGAGTTGCTTCCACAGACCCCTAAGGCTCCTCGGTGCTAAATCAAAACAGACCTTTGCGGCGGGAGGGGCTTGTTATTAGGTGTAAAGTAGGCAGTGCCTTGGGAAGCTGGCTGTGTGGTCAGGGATTCCTCTGCCCAGCCTCATGCCAGTCCCACATGTAAGGTATTAGGGGGAAGAGTAAGGACACAGGCTGGAACAGTGCAGAGAGCAGTTCACAGTGCCGCTGTGGCCTCTTGAGGGGAAATGGAAGGTTTGGAGACCCTGCAGATCTGTGACCTGTCCAGATTTCTGTTTTGCTGCTTGACATATGTCAAACCAAAGCACGGAAGGAACTGAGTGACATGTTTCCTGCTCTTAAAGGCTTTGTGTCCCCTGTATGGATAGGGAGAGAGACTCAGCCCCCGGGTCCTATTCTAGGAGAACGGAATCCAGGAGCCCTGCATGAAGCATGTAGCACCAAGGTCAGCACTATAGGACGTAGGATAGTCCTCAGACACAGAACCGCTGTGCAGCATGGGTCTGGAGCAGCCGGGCAAAGCATACACCCTGGACAGAACCCCAGTGGCCACCAGGGACCAGGCTTGGTTCCAATACATTCAGAAAGGGAGTGATCCCACTCGTTAAACCTGTAGGAAAGTCATAACCTGTAGAAGCCATGAGGTCCCGCCCATAAGAAGCAGGGCCTCAGCAGAGGGGTCAAAGTCCTTTGGCGGGTTAGCTACAGGCTTGATGAAAGTTGGGGTATTAAGGAAGCTGAGGAGGCACTTGTCAGTAACCAGGATCTCTCCTGGGGTAGGGACCCATTCACCAAGGTGAAGGTGGAGAGGTGGGGGAGAGAACATGAATTCCGCTTTGGACTTGACTCCCACGGAGCTAGAGGTCATCCAGGAGGTGTCCAGGCCAGTCAGTACTCAGGAGAGAGGTCTTGGCCGAAGGTTCCCCGACTGAGATTATTATTATCAACACGTGGGTGAAGATGCGGCATCCGTAAACATGTAGGCAGCAGAGTGAGGAGCCGAGGCTTGGGCACCTTGGTGGCTGAGATGTGGGATGTCTGCAGCAGGCTGCAACTCCAGGCTATCACCATCCACCCCAGGTCTGGGACAGTGGGGAAGAGCCTGGGTGTGGGGGGTTGGGTCACGGGAGTGCAGAGTGTTGAAAGCCTGGTGCTCGCCAGGCCTGCAGAGGACAGCAGGGTATCCACTGGCCAAGAGGTTGTCGTGAGTCAGCAAACAGAGTTGCTAAACACACTCGCAGGGTATAGGCCGCTTTAGGGGGATGATTATGTCTGTTTTAGAAGGACCAGTATGTTAAACAGCCGCAGGCTGGTCAGGTCAGTGCTGAGGATGGGTTACAGTCACGATGGGTTCATCTCGGTTCCCATGTGCAGGGGACTTGGGGGCTCTGAAAAGCCTTATGCATAGTTAGGCACCAATTTCCTGGAAATGCCCTGCTGCTCTGAATGGTGGCTTTGCCCCAGCCCTTGACTGTGCTCCCGAGACAGAAACTCCTTGCCTACTACCTGGCAGGGAGCTAGGCCCTGGGTAGGTAGAAGGCATTGATTCCTCTCTGGGAGTGGCAGATGATCCAGATACTTCTGGGACCTTCTGGTGTCTCAGGGCCTTCTAGCCCACACAGTCCAGCTACATCATCATCGTATGTAAAAGCCCTGGAGGGACCCTCACGGAACGAAAGGAGAAATGGAAGTCTAGCAAGGGGACAAGACCTGATCAAGATCGGGACCAATGGTAGCACCTGAAAACAGCACCTGATTAAGTGAACAGTCCCTGCTGCCTGACCCATGGCCCAGTGGCCCTGCCCATCTATGGTTTGCTGGGAACAGTCAGTCACCTCTTCTTCCCAGTGTAGTGGCAGAACTAGGCTGTAATTATAGCTAAGGTTGTGGATGTCCACAGAGAATCTGTGCTGGCTAATGCAGGAGGCAGGAGCCAGCCTCGGCCACACCCTCTGCTCAGCATCGGTTGGGAACACACCTCTGACCGCAGGCATTTCAAGATCAAAGAGGCCAAGAAAGCTTTTAAGATCCATGCATCTCCCACTCAGTCTCTAGATCTGAAGGTGGACTGGCTTTAGCAGTTAACTCAGGTGTACCTCAGAAGGTAGCCTCAAAAATCACCAAGTCTGTCACATGCAGACTCAGCTGGCAGATAAGCCAGAGGGTGTGCTGGGGACTCCCGCATGCATCTAAGGTCTTCTGTGTGTCTGGCTCTGTTCTAAGAACCTGACCTACCTGTTAGCTCTCTGTAATCTTCACAATAACTCTGGAGTGTAGCCATCACTATCCCCATTTTACAGTGCTCAGAGGGCAACTTAGGTATCACTCACCCCATGCACCCCTCTCTGTCCTCATCTCTGTAGAAGCCACGGTGAAAGATGACATGAACAGCTACATCAGCCAATACTACAATGGGCCCAGCAGTGGTAAGTGTGGGTTGGGACTGTTTGCATGCACTATGCAGCCCCAGGACACTTGTGACCCCAGCAAACCCTAAACCTAAAGATAGGTACAGTCTGGCCTGGCTTCAGGTAGCAAGGCCTATTGTTAGGAGCCTGTAGACTTTGATGGCAGAGCTCAGGGTTAAAACACACCTAGAGCCTTAATCCCCAGCATGTGGGTTAGCTGAAACTGATGCCCTAGAGCTGAGCCTGCAGCTGCCATGGTCAGGGCAACCCAATCCATCTCTGACCAAGAGAGGTGAGTGCAGAGCCCTACAAAGGGGGAAGGGTTTGTAGTTCAGAACTCAAGTGATCTCCCATCCCGTGCTCAGGTGACCCTGGTGGAAAGCAAACCTATTCAACATAATTGGCTAAAGGGGCAGCAGACCTTGGGTAGTCCTGACATGCTTAATGCTTCCTTCATACCCTTGACATCCTCAAGGATGCCTAGTGTGTTTTTTGTGGGGGAGAGTGATTTTATACCCAGACCTTTTAGCATATTGGTTTTCTATGGCCAAAGTCTTAAACCTTGAGTTTGGATTTTACAGTCCTTGAAATTCTTGCACTCTTCACTATAGACATAGAAAATATATGCCATATAACACGTATTTGTTTTTCTTCTTCACTATTTAAAGCCTAAGGCCTCTTCTCTCTTTCCTCCTTTCCCCTGGCCTCATCCAAACTTCTGGTTCTCCAGCTCTGACCCATCTTCTCAATTCTCTCTCCACAACTTTGGGGAGAGCCCTGTAGCTCTCCAGCCAGTATACAGCTCTCCCATCAGCCCCACTGCCTCACAGAGACAAGAGTTGCTGTGTGCTGACTGCCCTGAGGGTAGTCAGTCTTCAGAAAACAGACTACTCAGGACATGCACCACACCTCCAGCCCATTTAAAATTCCCAAGAGTGTGGCAAGGTGGATCTCAGGGGCTCTCTGGCTGGCCAGCTGGTAAATCCAGTCTCCAGGAGAGATCCTTGCTCAAAAAAATAAGGTAGAAGAAATACAGGAAGACATCCAACTCAACCCCTGGGCTCCACTCTCATGGGGGCAGGTGCTGGTACACTCATGAGCATGCACACATCAACTACCACCACCACCACCGCTAGTACTAGTAATAATAGTAAGTCACTGACTCCTCAAGAGAACCCCATTTCGTTTTCCTGGGTTGATTGGAATGGACTAGGTTGGTCTATTGTGAAGATATTTCTGCATCTTGGTTTAAATGAAAGCCCACAGCAGGCTATGTGAGGTTCTTCTCCCAGATCATTTCCACCCCTCCCCCCCAAATAAGCAGTCCCCACTGACTGAGCACAGTGTGGGCCTCAAGGCCAAAGCACTAGTGGACTTCTAAAGCCTCTACTGGAAAGAATCGTGGGTCCCACTTCATGGGTGACTGGATTGTGGGTCCTGCTTCATGGGTGACTGGCTAAAGAGTGTCACATATCTGTACTTCAGTTCACCAAGGGGGACTGGCAATATCTCCCTCAGTGTGGGCAGTGATAATGACCTGGGTTCTCAAAGACTGCCCTTCACCATGGCTGCCTCTGAGGCCTAGCCACACTTCTGTTGCCCAGCCCCACACTGGGCTTTAAAGTCCAGCCAGACGGGCAGAGGCAAAGTGTGATCAATAGAACCTTTCTTAGCTGGGCAGTGGGGCAAACACCTTTAATCCCAGCACTCTGGAGGCAAAGCTAGGCAGGTCTCTATGAGTTTGAGGCCAGCCTGGTCTATAGCATGAGTTCCAGGACAGCCACCAGAGCTACAAAATGGAACCCTGTCTCAAAACAAAACAACCAAATTTTATATAATAAAATATATTATATAATATAAATTACATAATAATAAATATATATGTATTTCTTTCTTGCAGACAGTGGAGCCCCAGAACCAGCAGTATGTGTGGTCACTACAGCTGCCATAGACATCCACCAGCCCAATATTGCCTCAGACCTTTTCTCAGTCGACCTGCCTCTGAAGCTCAGTGGCAACAGCACCTGCGCCAGCGGCACCTCAGAGACCACCTCCCACTCGGCCTGTGGCTCAGTCACCAGGGCCCAGAGTGCCAGCAGCCAGACACTGGCTTCCTCCACAGACTGTAGCACCCCCCGAGAAGAGCTGTCCTCTAAGCCCAGATCTTCTCCCCTGCCACTGCTTCTGCCCCCTCAGCAGCTGGTAGCAGAGGCCACAGTCCAGGACCTGATGTCCTCTCTGTCAAAGGACCCCTGCCCATCCCATAAGGCCTTGGACCCAGCACCCCTGGCCCAGCCTACCCCAGTGGGCTCAGTCCAGACCAGCCCTGAGCTGGAGCATAGGGTAAATCTGTTCAATCAGAAGAACCAGGAGGCCCTCCCTGTTCTTCAGATCAAGCCTGTCATCCACTTGCAGCCCACAGTTGGGCTGGAGGAGAAGTTCAGATCTTTGGAATCCAAAGAGCCAAAGTTGCATACAGTTCCTGAGGCCTAGAGAGCCTACCGGCTTGTTGAGTGCAATGAGGGGAGACAGCCATCTTGAAGCTCTTTCAGGACCCCAGAGGCCACCCAGGGCCATACATGGGGCTCAGGATCCCACCTGATCTCCCTCAGGGTGCTGTCTGCCTCTAGGGAGGTGACACCAGGCAGAGGCCACATGCCTCAGACCTCAGTCAGAGTCCAGAGCTGGGGCCTCCTTTTGCCCTGCTCAGGAGAGGGTGGTGCTCCTGGCTGGGGTTTTGGGTTTTTGTTTTATTTTGTTTTGTTTTTTAAAACCATTTTTATATAAACCAGCCTATGGCCCAGCTTCAGCAGGGTAGAGTGTGGGGGCCAGCTCAGCCTCTTTCGTTGCCTTCGTTCCTGATGCCCACCCCGGATTCTCGGGGACAGCACTGTGAGCAGGGGCTGCCCAGCCTCACCCCAAGCGGTCTTTCTGGAAATGCTGGGGGAGCCGACACAACCACGGAAACCACATCCGAGCCTGTCTCACCCGTCATTCTCTCATTCCAGCATGGACACTTCTAAGTCTTCATAGGCCATGAGGGGATGGATCTGGAGGTGGGAGGGGGATGGGAGGGGCGGGGCAGCCATTTTATGACCCTGGCTTTAATAATAAAAGCCAGCTGCACTGAGACTTCTGGATAGCAGAGGTTTTTGTTTGGTTGCCATTGTCTACTGTGGTTCAGAGTTCACCTGATGCACACTTATCTGGGCCACTCTATCTCCTCTCTGGCAGCCCCAAGGCCTTTACAGAGCTAAGAGCCTTGAGCCCATCGGTGTAGGCCAGTGAGTGCTTTCCCCGCCCCTATCTCTCCATCAGAAAGGAACCCACAGCTGAGCCTCCCTCACTAGCAACTCCTAAGCAGCTCCTGGACCCAGGGCTCCACCCCTGGGCCTCAAACTCAACCTGGTCCAGAGCTGAGCTCAGCTTCTGTTTTGCCATCTGCCCAATTACAGAAATGCATGACATCACTGGCTTTCTGTCCATCTTTGGTCATTTTCCTAGATACCTGACCCCAACTCTCCTCCCGGCCTTGATGAGGCTCATGTCCTCCAGTGGGCTGGACTGCAACGGGCTCAGACTGGCCTCGCTCTGGCTTTCCTTCTCCACCACATCCTCCCGGGCTGCTGTACCACCTGCCCCAAATCTTTCAGAGTTGTGTGTGTATGGGGCAAGGGCAGGAAGGGATGGTTTGCTGTTTTTAAGGGATCCTATTCCTCTACATGACAAGATGAGAGTCACAGCCATTTGTGACCTAGCTCAGACTTCTTTCAAATCTCCTCTTCACTCTTTATAGGTGCTTGCCGTATAGTGCAGCCTGCCCTGGCTCTAATAGGCCAGGTGTCCCCCAGCTCCTGGGGCCCGCTGAGTTAGCTCTGGAGGGGCAGCAGCCCCATTGTGTGATCAGTAGCTGCCCCTTTGCCTGCTTCTTAGGTTGTTGGGCCTAAGTCCTGATTAAAAGCTCAGGCCACAGGGCCACCCTGGAAAGATGGTTGGGGAGGAGGGAGTTGTTATGCGTATGCAAAGGCCACGCCTCGTTCATGAGATCTGGAATGACGGTGCTGGAGGATTGCCAAGTTTGTTCCCTGGCACAGAAAAGGGATTGAACCACCGCAGAAGACAGAAGAGAAGCCTCGAGAAAGGGGAAGTAACAGATTTATCCCCTAGGGCTGGGAGTCTGCTAAATGGACACAGGCCTGGGTATTTTCCAGGGCTACAGGGTCCTCCCCCTCTCCCCTATTGGTTGGTTTACAAATCACTCTTAGGCCCCCACAACCCACCCTCTCCGTACCCCACCACCACCAGCCCACCCTCCCCAAGCCTGAGATCACATGGCTTCATGTCTTCTCATCATTTCTCCTCAGTACCTTGTGCGAACAAGAAACCGTCATCTCATGGAGTGCACTTCCGCTTTCCTTACTCACCCATACCCACCCAAAGCTCCTTTGTTCTCAACTTCCAGAGGTTGCTGTTGGGGTAGGGCCAGTGGCTGCTCTCGTTGCTTCCATCTGAGAGGGGGTGGAGTCTAGGGGCTGTCAATCCAAGAGAGGAGAGACTTTTAAGAGATAAGACTCTTGGGGGCAGTTCACGGGTTTCCATAAAATGTGTGATGGGCAGTGCACCTAGTGCTCCAGCTGCAGGACCATCTACAGGAACAAAAGGACTGAAGGAGCTGAGAGGATAATGTGAGACGCCATAATAATACACCCCAGAGTGAGGCAACCATCCCCTTAAAAAAACATAGTAGCAATCTGCCCTAGGCTTGTTTCAAAGGTGATGAACCCCGGATCTGCTTTCAGATGCTTTGAGAGCTGTCAGGATGGCTAGAATCTCAGTCTGAGGGCTCTCCCAGATGGCTTGAGAAAGAAGAAATGATTTAACCATCATTTGATGTTTAGTTTAAACAATAGTGGACCTGTATCTCTTGGCTGTAGGAAGGCTTGAACTGAGCCAAGATCGTGTCTGAAAATAATAGTCACAGGCTCTTTGGCTGTTTCATGGGTTTTTTTTTCTCCGTGTCAGAGTCAGAGAGCCAGCTTGATTCAGGAAAGAGGTCTGAGAGACGCTTTAAGACAAATATACTTGGGTCTTGTCTTATTGTTGTGATGAAACACCATGACCAAAGCAACCTGAGGAGGACTTATGTGTCCACATCACTGGTGCTCACTGAGGGACGTTAGACAGAAACACAGATAGGCAAGGAACTGGAGGCAGGAGCTGATCCAGGGGCCATGGGGGGTGGGGTGCTGCTTACTGGTTTGTTCAGCCTGCCTTTAAGAAGAACCCAGGACCACCGGGCCAGGAGTAGCCCCCTACAACATGAGCTAGGCCCTTCCCCAACACCAATTAATTAAGAAGATGTTCTACACCTGGATCTGACGGAGGCATTCTCTCAATTGAGGCTCCCTCCTTTCAAATAACTATCTTGTGCTGAGTTGACATAAACCTAGCCAGCACAGGTCTGAAAGAGAGGAAGGACTGAATCCTGTCTCTAGCCTCAGCTTCTTAGCTCAAGCAATAGCACATGACAATGTACACACCAAGGACATCTGTTCCTCTAAAGAACTGAACTCAGTGGTTTACACTGAACAGAAGACGGCTGCCGATCACGTGATGATGACTGTCTTCTTCATAACCTGTATAGATTGCTCCAGGTGAGTCTTGTCTCCTGTGTTGCATTGGGAACAGGGGGCGGCAAGCGTCGGCTTTAGAATCCTCATGCTTTATGAGTTCATGATCGAGTGGTAGTAAGCAGCCCCAACTGAGGAGAACAAGTCCTCAGACTTGCCTTTAGCAGCGCCTACCCTGGGACCGTCCCTGGCTGGACTTAGTGAGATTAACAGCTTGAAAGCCTGTATCTACGATCAGTTCATATGTGCACACAAATGACAACCCGAAAAGTTCTGTTTTTCTTTGTCTGCTACTGAGAAGCTCTGTAAATATAGGTGAGTCTGAGTTCTCTGCCATATCCTGTAAGAGAAATATCCCAGGGGATATTGGGGCTGTGCCTCCTGACAAAAGAAAATTGGAATTTTGTTTGTTTGTTTGTCTGTCTGAGATCTAATTCTGCCCAGTGCTTGAAAAAGTAGCTGAGTGGTGACTTTGGAGGGATCTTGGGGCCAGTTTGTCCCATTTGCAATGAGATGGAAGAAGAGAGATGAAGAAATCTGGTCAGGTTTGCTCATTCCCCCCCCCCCCATCCTCCAGTCCACCTGCTGGGCAAGTCCAGTCGGTCATCAGGAAGCAGTTAGTATGGTTTAGTCTTCCTCAGGAGAGGCTGGATCACACAGAGGGATTTCCAGACCATGTCCTTTAGTCTTTCTTATGTTAACCCAGGCCAGGGCCACACAAGGGCCACTTTCTATGTAAACCACACAAGCCCCAAGAAGCAGCAGAAGCTCCACTTCCTGAACCCAGTGGGCACATGTTATATGATAAATGTTTCTCCAGCCTCACATGATCCCCAAACCCAAGGCCTTAACTTGAAACTCACCCAAGGTAACAGCAGCACTAGGAGGCAGAACCAGATGCAGACAGAAAGCAGGTAGGTCCAGTCCCATTGGCACATTGCACAAACAGTAGGTCCAGTCCCATTGGCACATTGCACAAACGGTAGGTCCAGTCCCATTGGCACATTGCACAAATGGTAGGTCCAGTCCCATTGGCACATTGTACAAACGGCCAAAGGGACACTAGGATGAGTCCAGGAGCCAAGAGTTACCTGCCTCATTCTGCAGCTCACCCACCTACCATTTCTCTAAGTGTTAGGCATTTGTAGAGACCCCAGAGCCAGGCCTACCAGGCCATTGTCAGCCCCAGCTGGCAGGCATGGTTGTCATTCCTCACAGGCTTGCCTCTGCTGCTCACTGCATCCCTGTATGAGCAGGCTGGAGGCCTTCTAGAGAAACAGCTTGTTGTGCCAGCTTTACACCTGTGACTTGGCCCCAAGTCTAATGTCATCCAAGTGAAAGAGGGTCATTGGTTCTTTCATACTGTCAAGCAAGATCCCAGACATGTGCTGGGCCTGTAGTTAGACCAATGTTACTCTGCCCAGTTTTCAGCAGAAACTGGCCATTGGTATCCACCTTTCCTAGCAGAGAGGGTGGGTCTGATACCTAACGGTCCCCTCTGTTGCTCTGGGGTGCTGGTGTGGGAATGCTTTCTCTGTTGACAACACTTGGCAGAAACTGTGAGGCACTTAATAAACACAGGAGCCTACGGCAGCCTGTCAAGCTTCCCCCAACAAGAAGCTGATCTTTGTTGCTCTCCACCCATGCTCACAGCTGTGGAGACGTTCCACCCTGTTGGTTTACTCATTAAGTAATTACATAGTGATTGATAGGTCCCACTAAAGGCCACTTTTTTTTAATCCTCTAGTTTTATGACAGGTTTGTGTTCAGATAAATCAGGTATTCTTTTCTTAAGACCTGTGGGTCAGAAAAATCCCAATGGTTGGGGCACAGTGAAGGAGATCTATCGTCTCCTTCCCAGAGGATCCTCTGAAGATACTACGATGGGCATGGGTACCCATGTTCTCCTCTTTTTTGTTAGCAACCATGAAAGGAGGGGGCCCTGTTCCAAATATCTGCTCTTATTGGCATAACTCTTCAATTTCCTGTACCTTAAAGAATTCCTAATCTCAATACGATCCTTTATTCAAAAATGCCTCTGGAGTAAATGTTCTAATGGGCCCCTTTTCCCAGGTTTATTATAATCTGTAAGCAATCATGGTAAGCACCCAGGATGAATAATTTACCCATAATCTAGAGATTATTGGATGCTATTTCCTCCTCAGTCTATTTATGTCATAGCATCTAGAAAGTGGAAAGGTGAATAAAGGAAGCAGGAGTGCCCAGGGCATGATGGGACAGAAGCAAAAGCTGGCCACAAAGAGCAAAGACTAGAACAGTAGGCAGGAAGAACAGCATTAAGACCCAGCAGAGCCCCCATCTCCAGCCTCCCACCCAAGCATGCTGGTCCTTCTTGGCCTCTAGTGGTTACTGGACCTGGGAAGCCGCTGCTGAGGCAGAGGGTCCTAGGCATACAGTTTGTTAAGGCAGTCCTGTAAGTCCTAAGGAGAGTAAAGAGGTGAACAGACCATGAGTAAGGGAAGTAACAGCCTGGCCTCTTCAGGATAGGAGAGGAATACAGCTGGAAATCTGCTGATCAGAGCCCGGATCTCTCCCTTTCCTCTATCCGTCCTGTTTAGATATCTGTCCTCTATCTCCAGGCTCTCCCTCATCTCTCCTCCAGTGTCTTCTGGAAAAAGTCACTGCCACCTCAGGAAACCTGTTTGAGTCTTGCTGTAGATATACCCCTCTATCTAACTGAACAAGGGTGTGACAAAGGTGTTAAAGGACTTCCAGCCTGCAAGTGTTGGGTGTGGCCAGGCCTGCCACAGGGAGGCTTTCTGAAGACAGTCTTGGAGGTTGGTTGGCTCACCAGTGGGCACAGTGAAGCTTTCATTTCCAAGGCCTTTCCGTATGTCAACAATCCTGTGAAGCAGGCTGAAGTCCAGATGTCCTTGGGTCATCACGAGTGGGAGATACGTCTGGCTCAGAGCTCAGCATCGGTGTCCCCCACGTCCAGAGCACTTGGAGATGAGCTAAAGGGCTGCTGTTTTAGTTTTCTGCATCGTGATGGGCAAGATGGCACTACAGGCTCTGTCACTTGCAGGACAGGAGCCTATGAGGTCAGTAACCAGTAACCTACCCCCACAGGACTGGAACCAGTCACTTTCCTCAGCCAGCTGCCACTCTACTGTCCCTGGTCCTGAGCTAGTGCAGCTGATTAAGCAGATTATCCACTAGGGCCTGAGCCAGGTGAGCACTGCAGATCTGCGGCCAGCCAATACCCACTGCCAACCAGCACCCACCTCTGCAGTGAACCACAGGAGAGTGGAGGAAACCATTACAGGACATTTTAAAAAGAATAAGAATATCACTTTTTAATGGAGTACTTTTGACACAACAGCAAAATCGAACCACTTCCGGAAAACATGAGCAGGGGATTATGGATTGTCTTTCCCAACTGAGAGCCCGCTGTCAGACCATTAGAACAAACAAAATGTCAGGTGGAGATGGTGAGACAGCCATGAAGCAGAGGTGCAATGCATAAGGGAGGCAGAGACCTATGAAAGCAGAGAGAAGTCTCGTGTTAGAAAGTGTATCATCGGGGGATGGGATGGGGAGAGAGCTGTGTGGGGATAGATAGAAAAGATCAGTGGGGCTTGCAGGGTAGCCTCGTGGCTTCAGGGGAGTGACTGTCCAACTAGGGAGCAAAGCAGGGGAAAGCAAGGTGAAGATTATGGGAGCTGAAAGGGTGAGAACTGAACAGCTCTGGATAGAGCAGAGGCAGGAACAGCAGAGGCAGGAACAGCAGAGAGCAGAGTAGCCAAGCTGTAGCGTGAGGGTGGCCAAGACCCTGGAATGTGTAATAGCTGTCCTTGGTATCATGAGTGTACATAGGACACCAGACAGCATTACAGTTCCTTCTCTGAAGCCCTCTCAGGAGAGAGAACCAGGGCCAGGCCTCAGTTACACCTCCATTACAGCCCAACCCCAAGGCAGATACTCCAGGCCCGTGGTAAAACTTTTATGGCTCCCCAGAGTGCTATAGCTGGGGGTCTGTGAAGGTGGGCCAGCACTCCTTAGAAGGTCTCCAGCCCAGAGGAGATGCTCCCTGCCCATTAGTCCTTCAGAAAAGCCCACTCTGGGATCCCAAGGGAGACTCCCAGAGAAGGGGGGCAGCTTAGGTAGCAGTTGCTGCATGCTGTAAGAGTAAGAAGGTAATAACAGAAATGGCTATGATAATTTCCTAAGGGGACAGGTGCTTTTGACAGTCTCATACCCTTGCCACAGCCCTGCAAAGTAGGCTTATTTGCCCTACTTTGCAGGGGAGGAAACATGGGCACCACAGGATGAGATAAACACCACCCCCCCTCTCGCCCTGGTAGCTCAAT
The DNA here is from genome assembly GCF_011762505.2 of Arvicanthis niloticus. Lineage (NCBI taxonomy): Eukaryota > Metazoa > Chordata > Mammalia > Rodentia > Muridae > Arvicanthis > Arvicanthis niloticus. The sequence continues at coordinate 26,041,210 of NC_133434.1, forward strand.
AGTAAAATGTAGTAGAAGGATTCAAACACAGGTACCGTCTGGGAGGTGGGAATCGAACCAGGCCCCATCAGGAGAACCAAAGACATACAGAAGTCCAGACACCACCTTCCCAGTGCTCTGCTGCCTGCTGTGCCCTAAAGGGCTGGCCTCCTTGCTCAGCTTTGCCTTTGGAGCCTTGAGAACTTTGTGACCATCCTGACATGCCGAAGCCAATAGTAAGGACGGCAAGGCTCAGAGCCAGCAGTGAGTGCCCAGCCTGCAGGAACCCTGCAACCCTGGCCAGAAGCCACCCAGGGCTGGGAACTGGAAGGCCTTCTCTGAGTGAGACTTCTCTGACTGGTCACCCTCCTGAGCTCTCATCAAGGATTCAAACCCAGAGCCTAACTTTTCAGGTCAAGTCATGTAGATAGAGCTGGGGAAGGAGCACTGGAGTTCACAGACCATGTGTGGCCAGAGGCTGGAATAGGATATTCATTCCCTCCATAGCTTAGTGAGTCCTCTATCACTCCAGGACTATCCTGGGCTAGTCAAGAGAGCAAGGCTTTTATCACTAAAGAGAGACCCTAGAGCTGGGGTCACTTTCCCTGGCAGCTGATGAGAGGTTCAAGCCTACAGTACCTTAGCCCTAGCTGTGATTTGTATAGCTGCTGAACAAGGGCTCTCACAACTCTGGGTATCTGAACCAATACCGCAGGGCTAAGGTAAGGTCTGCTCATCCCTGTCCACCCCAGCTCTAGGTGCAGCTGTCCCTTACGGTGTGCATGGCCTGGGTGTCTGGATTCCTAGACCAGCCCTGTTTCTGTCTTGCTTTGTGACTCCAAGAAAACCCTTGAACTCCCCCCTCCGTAGCACAAAAATAATGACTTCTATGTGCCCCACCCCTGAGGGATGCTGGGATAGCTAATGACATAATGGAAGGGGAAGCCCTTTGAGAATGTTTCAAGGGAAACACAAGCTGAAGGCTCCCTTATCAATAATAGATGCCTGGGGTGCATTTCTGCCAGCCAGCGCACGCTCAGCACTTCTGGGGCCGATGCCCAGGAGATGTTCTTTATTTCATTTGCTGCCACTGATAGTTCAGAGGGAGGAGCAAGGTGGTGGGCTGATGGGTACCCTGCCCTAGCTCCAATAGCCAGCTCCTGGACTCTTGCTGCTGGCACACCCTATCTGTTCCCTTGTAAACAATGTCTCAGAGTCACCCAGTTTCAGACAGGAGGTACCTGCTTTTTCCTTCTCCAATACTGGCTCTAAGCCTACCCCTCACACATTGAGGAAATCACAATATTGCAAAAAATTTTTTATTTGGCTCTATTGCTCAAAAGTTTGGTTTTGTGTCCTGATGCATAGTTAATTTAATTATCCAAAGAAAATGATGGAACACTCACTACTAATTTATTACCAGCTACCAAGGACACAGCGCTGACATAATTTCATACAGAGTCTCGGGCTGCAGCTTAGGAGAGCAGGCTGCCTACTCACCCTGAGCAACCAAATGAAATTGACTACCCAGGAGGTCAGCCAGGACATTAAACAACGTGATGACTGTGGCAGAGCCCCGTGCCTGAGATTTACAGCAGTCCTTTCACCTCACACTCCAGGAGGCTCCCCAACATCAATTAGGCCTCATAACTAGGAGGACTCACCTCCGCCTACATTGCTTAAGGAAGGGGCAAGGACTGTGGATCCTGGTTGGGACAGTGCCACAGGAGAAAGCAGACTAGAGCCATGCTGCGGCATAAAATCCCCTGCTTCCTGAGCAAAGCACAGAGGAACAGCAACCTAGAAAAGGCCCTGGGAATGAACGGCAGCTTCTTTTTGGGAAACCTGTGTTTGTTCATGCTTGGCCTTCTGTTTCCAATGCACCCCTTTCTCTCCCAGCCACGCCCTCTGAACCCGGCTAGCTACCACGTGTTTCCTCTACTCCAGACTACCCTGGCTGGGTCTCAGGGTAAGGCTCTTGGTTATCTAAAGTTACTAGTAATTCTGAGTCCCCAAGAAGGCTGTCAACTCTGTCAGCTTTGGTCTTCTCATCTGTAGTATGGGGATTCGTGAGACTTTAATGAGACCTTGCATCTAAGAGTCTCAGCTCAGCATCTCGGGCATACAAAACTGTCAACAATGTATGGTCTTTACCCACACAGTTTGGGCTCTGTCTACACATTCAAAGGCTAAAACATAGTGAGTACTCAGGTTAAGCCACTATCTTGCAGATGATGAAAATGAAGTCCCAGGCATGGTAGGTCATGCTGTCATCCTGGTGCTCTAGGTGAGTCAGAGGATAGCCGTGAGTGTGAGTTCTAGGCTAGCCTGGGCTACTGAGTAAGGCAGTGTCTCAAATTAATAATAATAATAATAATAATAATAATAATAATAATAAATATTTTATAATAGTAGCAATAGTTAATATTCAAAAAATTAAGAGAAAAATAAATAGGCACCTTTCAGCTAGGGTCGGGGTGATCAGCTTAGATGGCCCCAGATGGCCCAACACAGGGACAATAACAGAAACTACTAAAGAGACCAGAGGGAAACAGCATCTGCTCTGACTGCCTGGGCCACATGACTAGTTGTGGCGAGATAATGAAGGTGATGCCCAGCAGGCCAAACCTCCAGGGCAGCCTACTAGACTGGATGACATGGAAAACAAGTGCCAGCCTCCTTCAGAGGATGCCTTAGAACTACCACTGCCTCTTTGCTACTAATAACAAGCTTGGAGCTCTGAAGCCATGCACATGAAGAGTCCTGGAGGAGCTGGGGAGTGAGAGAAGCTGGGACAGAGGAAAGGCCATGCACCTCCAAGCAGGAGCCCGGCGTGGTCCGGTATGTCAAGACCCATACCTCTGGCTGTTATCTCCGCCCTCTGCTCGGCGCAGAAGGCAGCAGCAGTAACACTGCTGCTTAGGATCGTCCAGTATGTAATCAATTCTTAGTAAGCCATATTTGCCAGAATTTCTGCTTTATGTTCCAGTTCTCCCGCTTGCTATGTGACCTGGGGCAAATTCCTGGGCATCTGATTTCCTGACTCGCTCTCCTACCCACTAGCAGGACGGTGTGCATCAGCATTTTAAAAGCCAAGGTTATCAGCAAGTCTTCTTCACTCAGTCTTCAGAGTCCCCCAAAACTAGGGTTATGTAAAATCCTGACAGTACATCCCTTTATATGCTCCTTTTACAGGATTATCAGTCAAGAGCCTCCAGCTAACTATATCCATCTGGCATAATCAGTCGGGTTCTCTGGGTTTCCCCGCTTTCTCCAGCTCACTTTTATGTCCACCAAAACAAACCCCCTAGTCAGAGGCAGCATGAAACACAGCCACACTGAGCATTCCTTTCAGAATGAGAACATAAGACGCATTTACGGCTGGGGTTTCCAGCCCTCCAGCCGGCGCAGACACGCCCAGGCTCTGGCGGCAACCGGGCTCCCCGCTATCCTGGGAGGAAAAGCTTGCTCTCCCCCGGCCTCACCCACAGCACTGGACCCATTTACACAGTCTCCAGGGACCCATTTTGTAACCAGAGCATTTTCAGCTAAACCTATACAGGGCATGAAGCCAGAGGACTCCTGTAACTACGTCCAAATGGCTTCCATCTTGTCCTCCCGTTATGGGGAATACACCGCCAGGTCTGGCTAGTCCTCTAGACAGGTCATAGGCCTTCCACAAAACCTCAGTGGCTCTCCATTACCAAGACCTGCTCAGGTGGCAGGGCCTCAGGTCATGCAACTCTTTATAGAACACTCAATAGGCTGATATTTTTTTCATTTTGATTGTGTGTGTGGTATGCATATGTTTATGAGTAGAGAGTGTGCATGCATGTGGACCACCAAAGTTGAAATCTGGGAGTCTTCTCTAGTATTGATTTATTTATTGAGGCAAGGTCTCTCCATAAACTCAATTCTAGCTAGTTTAGTTACTAGTTACCCAGTCCTAAGATCCAGCCTCTTGTAGCTGACCCCCACTACTGCCAGGCTTTTACATGCATGAGTTCTGGGGAATCCAAACTCTGGTTTCCATGCTTATGTAGGAAGCATTTTACTGGGTAAACTACAATCTCTGCCCAAACTGCTGACATTTAATTATAAAACATTCAAACAATAGCCACCAACTAGCAGAGAGGATTTTTAAAGTATTCAACAAAATTACCCGATATGCTCCTAAGACAAAACTAAAGCTATGGACGGGCAGGCTGAGCACCTCATTCTCTTGGGCATCTGCTCACACTGCCTAGAAAACAAAGGGCACAGACAGCAAAGTTTTAGCAAAGGATGTGTAATGATTTAACACAGGCACATCTCTGCCGACTGACCGTCCCTCTGTGCTATATTTTCATGGAACCATCATGAGAGCAAAGTCTGAGAAACACTGAGTTAGAAGGAAAAAGGCCTAAACTCATCACCAACCACTTCCCAGACTCCACGTCTCTGCCCCTCACTGCCTCAAGGATCCACATGGGCTCCAAGCTCAGTTTCCTCTCCCACCCTACAGGCCAATGCAAAGCTTCCAGCCCGGGAAGAGTGGTCAGGTCTGGCCCACAGGGGAATATCCAATGACGGTGCCAAGTGTTTGCTCTCTGCTTTTGCATCTCTCCTCTGCTATTTGAGTAAAATTCATGAGGGCGGGGACCAACCATGCCTCCAACAGCTCGTGACTCAGAGACTCGCACAATGTCCTCTCTGACAAGCAGAGCTAAAGCTACTCTAGGTTGTGGCTCCCACACATCACAACTGCTGAGCACATGCATGGATCCTGGGAGCACTGTCACCACCGGGCCTTGGGCTGTGTGAGGGATGGGGCTGTCCTACAAGGGAGAAAGGCTGCCAGATTGCCAGGAGCCATGGGCGGCTAACCCAACCTGGGATGGAAGCACACATGGGTAGCAGGCAGTGCCCTCACCCTCCTCCATGAGCTGGACTTTTGTGTGTACATATTTGTATGTGTGCACAGATGTGTGTGCTTATAGAGGCAAGCAATCAATTAAGCTCATCAATTAAACTAGCTAGCTAGCAGGCTCCATAGATGTACCTATGCCTATCTCCCCAGTGGTGCCGAGACTTTTTACAAGATACTAGTTACCGACTATGTGGCACTGAACCACCTTCCCAGTCCACATGACTGACTCTTGGAAGTACACTCCACATAGGCACTCACAGGGACATTCACTTCTATGAAATCCTTCTGAAGGCACCATCCCAAAAGACTGCCACTCCTTTCTACCACAATGCCTCACTGGTAGCAGGAATCACTTAGTGCTCTTTGTCTGAGGCTGATGACAGTAGGCCTGGTCTTCCTATTCCTTGAGTTGAGGGAGAATCAGATTTCTAGTGACATCACCATTCTGAAGCCAGACTGCCCAGTTTCAAATCTGGGCTTTGGTTTATCTGTCTGAATTTGGAGAAGTTATATAACCTCACAGAGGTTGCAATTATTACTGCTGTAAACCAATGAAAGCAGATTATAATTTATGGATCATTATGGAGACTGGAGGGATAGCAAGTGCTAGGACAGTGCCTGGCTATATGCACAGCAAGTATGATATAGTCAAGGACTGCAGAACACCTACCTAACTGACAGTGGTCCTAAAAGACTGCCATGTTGCTGCCAATTTCCAACTGTGTGGTAGTACCATGACACAATGTATTGACCACACATCTATGGGATAGGTGTAAACAAGTCGACTGTGCTGCAGGTCACATGAACACACACACACACACACACACACACACACACACACACACACACACACAATGAACACTATGTATAGAGTTGGCTGAGCCATCTAGGTTTGTATGCTCAATGACATCTGGAGATCAAAATGGACATTTCTCAGGACTTACCAGACTGCTAAGTGACTTGGCTATGCTAAATGCTATGGTGATGACAACCAGCAGCATCTAGTCAATGCTGGTTCTTGGTTATAGGAGAGGGCAGCTCTGTCAGGAGGAATCAAGTGGAAGAAAGGATAATCAGTTCAACTCAGAGGAAAGGTGTTACCCGGGGTGTTCTCTGATCAGCCTATCTCAATGGGGGTACCGCTACAGCCATCCCATCTGCCATTGCTCCTACCCCTGCAGTTGGGATAGAAGGTAAATGGAGAAGCCCTTAAAAAGCACCCCAAAGACAGAAAGATACAGTAATCACTTTCCTGAGGTGACTGAAGCCATGTATGCACGGGCAGTTCAAGTCATGGTTTTCTTTCCTCTGTGCCTCACTACTTCAACTGGGACAACCAGAGGCGCAGCGAGAGGCCCCAGAGCTCTGGCATTCTAGATCCCATGGTACCAATGTGTCCATGACTTGTGAAATTATCACTTTGCCACTGTCATCTTACTGCACTAAAAGGCTGAAATGCCATAGCTTCCAAAAGTGCTTTGTAGCGAGTGACTCATTAGGCAGCAGAGGAAGGGCCAGGCTGTCCACATGGTGTCTGAAGGTTCCAGTCCCTTTGCTTCACTGCTCACTCCCTCTTTCCTCATGGTGTTGGATGCTCAATCCAGGGCACCACCTCAGCTTTTGAAGATGTTTCCAGTTGGCAGTACTTCTGATTCTACTTTGCAGACAACTCCCTGCAGGCCTGGCTGTGGCCTCCCCTGCCTCTCTCAGACCTGCATTCATCCTGACTTGTACTCTTGGTACACCAGAATCCTAGGGAAGGAAGGTGAAAGAGATGACAACATGCGTGGAGGATGCAGGAGCAGAATGTCAGACATCCATAGTAGTACCAGACTATCTGCGTAAGAAGTTACTGTCTCAGAGTTGCCCCTCCCACTCCACTCCACATACTCTGCAGGCACAAACCAAAAATTAAGTTAAACCAGCCAAATACTTCCAGCATGGTCAGGCTCAAGTCAGGTTTTTTGTCACATTAGCTGTTTTTCTGAAGACTAGACTGTTTCTGGAACATTCACACTTTGAGGTCAAGCTTTTGTAGCTCTGAATTTGCCAAGCCAGACTCTATCTTTTGGGATATGGCATTCAACAATTTTATTAGAGTGACCAGGCTATGAGGATTTCCATGCTTACAATCTTGCCTAAAATAAACGACACCCATGAATAAGACAAGTGAAGAGTGATGGTGGTGATGGTGATGATTATGGTGGTGAGACCCGAGACAGACCTAACTATGCTATCCTGTTTGTACAGGAACTTGCTATGTAAAAGTTTGGAGTTCACAAAGATCCATTTGTCTCCGGGTGCTAGAATTAAAGGTGAATGCCACCACACCTGCCTAGAACTGGATTTTATTCCCTTTCTTCAATTTGTTCTTTAATTAAGAAGCTAGGCATGTTTCTGATAGTAATTTTAAAGGATGACAAAACTTTATTATATTTTTTATTTCAGAATTAGAAAATGTCAAAAAATAATTGTAACCACAAAAAATTAGAAAGGACTATAATGACTGATTCACAAAAGGTGCCCCGCTGCTGTCGGCGTGCTTCCGTTTCTTCGGATTATGAATTTCTATGATTTCAGCTGAATACTTTTGACAGTTTCCTTAAGATATGATTTTGACTTATTTTTTCTTCAGTATTTCTGTCATTTCAGGAACCACCTGCAAAACAAACAAAGAAACCAAAACAGTAGTTAAGCTTCTTGAGCCCTCCCTGAGATAGGGCCATTAGCTGTGGGGAGGCCATAGGCTAAAGGGTGGCAGATCTCTGCTCGGCAGCAAGTGCCATCCAAGCACACGTATTCCCTGCTCACTTACTCTCTCCCCTACATGGATGGCAAACCCTCCGCGAGGAGAGCATGAGGAACACAGGCTGTTGGGGATTAGAGCCAACTTCTGCCCAGACATCACTGGAAATTCTTAGCAGGTGACTGGTTTTCTCTCCAGGGCTCAGAGCAGGGAGACCTTCTTACCTCTGTATCCCAGCATCCTTCCTCCTTTCCTCTGTATCCCAGCATCCTTCCTCCTTTCCTCTGTATCTCAGCATCCTTCCTCCTTTCCTCTGTATCCCAGCATTCTTCCTCCTTTCCTCTGTATCCCAGAATCCTTCCTCCTTTCCTCTGTATCCCAGAATCCTTCCTCCTTTCCTCTGTATCCCAGCATCCTTCCTCCTTTCCTCTGTATCCCAGAATCCTTCCTCCTTTCCTCTGTATCCCAGAATCCTTCCTCCTTTCCTCTGTATCCCAGCATCCTTCCTCCTTAGCTCTGTATTCCCAGCATCCTTCCTTCTTTCCTCTGTATCCCCAGTATCATTCCTTCTTACTTCTGTGTTTCCAGTATCCTTCCTTCCTTCTCTGTGAATCTCACTTTCCTTCAAGTCTGCAGTATCATTACAACTGCCACATCCTCGAGCACCTCTCTCTCATTCTTCACTGCACACTTCACAAACATTTTGCTGGCTTTTTCACCATGTGTTACTATCAGAGGGCACATTGAAATGAACTGAACATGCAGTGACATTGCTCTTCACTAGAATCCAGGTTCTGTGCTAATGCCCATTCTAAACAGCTAACTGCAGCCCTGTCTTGTCAGGACAGTGGCTGCAGCTAGAGTCTGATGGTCTTTCACTGCTTGGACAGCTGCAAGCAGAGTGGGACTGCAGGATGACACACACACACATTCTGAACACTAGCTGGGCCACTTGTGTAAAATATCAATTACCCAGTCCTGCAAAGGGCTGTGGGCTGCCCTAGCTCACAGAGATCCTCGTTGACCGTTACATTGATGAATGCAGCCTCTCAATTATTTAAGAGAGCTACATTTCCACCAGGTGGAAATAATGTGTTCCTACAAAATTTATTAAGGAAATTGTCGACATGTTGTTTCTTCCGAATGTCACTTTGTCTCCAGCCTATTAAAAGGCCTGTGTTTACCATGGAGCCAGCAAGCATTTGCTCAGGGCAGCACTAAGTGCTGGCACTACTTCCCCTGGCTTTCCTCAGTGGAGGGACCATGAGCTCATGCCAGTCACAGGGTTGACATGCTCCTGGAGCCCAGCATGTTTCATGAAAAATATGCCATAGCCCATCTTTCCCCAGGAGGTCAAACATTTATAACAAAACAAAACTACCCTCCAGAATTCCCCTCTCCACACTCCCCACAACAGAGTCAAGAGGATTTTCTCCTGCCATCATTTATTAGTCTTAAAATAATTTAAATCAATAACAGACTTTACAAGGATTTTATATAATCCTTTAGGGAAAATGCTAGGTGTGAAGACTGAAGGACCTGGATTCTTTTTTTTTTTTTTTTTTCCTTTAGATACTGCAGAGGTATCTAGCTCTACTTAGGAAGGACATATCAAAGGAGACTTGAATTTAAAAGGAAGGCAATCTACTTCCATAAACATATGATGAACATGTTCCCCTTTAGACTTGGGAGAGTGGAGATGTTTCTGGGTAAGTGATCTCTCTTCAGTGTGCTGAAATGTACTGTACTGAGTGATGGCTGTTCAGCTCCATGGTTATTCTAAAAGTCAACCAACTGCATATTGAGTTTGTTGAGCAATTTTATTACTAGAGATAATACTCTAAATGTGGTCATCTTATAACAGAATGTAGGAGAATAAGACAACAGTGTTACGTGCTACAAATTCAGGAATTCTTAAGAAAGACGAGACCAATGTAGCAAAGGAAAATTTAGGACATCATCCTAGAGGAGAAACGAAGTTTGGTTGATGAGGGGGCAAGGAAGAAGGGAGAGAGGGGAGCCAGAAGAAGTAAATACTGCAGGTTAGGGAGCAGAGAGCACAGTGGTTGTAGTGGGAAGACAGGGCATACCAAGTCCACCCACGGGGACACTATGGTCTCTTCAATACATGGTGCAGAATAAACAGATATCCACATAAAAAAAGACAAAGGAGGGTCCCTATCACACACCACACACAAAAATGTACTCAAAAAGGATGACTATAACCATGAAGCTGTTAGAAGAAAGCCTGAAAGTAAATCTTCATTACTTTAGGTTGGCCATTGAGTCCCATATACAAGCAATATCCCAATAATAACAAACCCCAAGTAATGAAAGGAGACAATAAAGAGGCTGGACTTCACCAAAATTAAGAACATTTGTATATCTGATATTATCAAAAAGTTAAAGTTGGACATACTGATACTACCTTTGACCCCAGCACTTGGGAGGCAGAGGCAGGTAGATCTCTGTGCCCAGCCTGATTTAAGTAGTGAGTTGCAGGCTAGACAGGACAACAAAGTGAGACATTGTCAAAAGCCAACCAACCAAAGCAAAATAAAACAACAAAACCTTCCTCACTGGGAAGAAATATTTGGAAATCAGATATCTGATAAGAGCTTTGTATTGAGATGCAAGAACGTCCTCTCTAAGCCAAGAGAAAGACAAGCAGCCTAGCCAAAGACTTTGGATATAGCTCAGCATCCCAAGTGGAGCACTTGCCTAAAATGCATGGAGCCCTGGTTTCCACCTCTAGCACTGAAAAAAAAAAAAGAGAAAAAAAGGAAGGAAGGGGGGAGGGGCTTGGGTAGAAATGTTCAATAAGCATCATGTGCTTCAATCTCCTTAACATCATTAGTTACTGATGAACTATAAATTAAGACTATAACTGAGGCACTACTTCATCCCTTGGACGGCTCTAATTAAAAAAACAGAAAACACTAAGTGTTGCTGAGGCTGTGGGAAAAGCCTTATACATTCCCAGCAAGAACGTGAGACAGTGCATTCTCTGTGAAAGCAGTCTAGAAGGTCTTTAAAAAGCTAAAAAGGAATTACTATATGACCAGGCAATTCTACAGAGAAGATAGGTAAATGCCTGATGAGAATACAGAAAGCCATCAGCATCGTCAGCTATCAGGAAAATAAATCCACATCAAATCCACAAGATGCCACCTGACATCCACAAGGACTGGTGTAATCAGAAAGACAAGCAGTGCCATGCTAGTGCATGTATGGAAGACTCAGGCCCCACCTCCCTTCCGTGGGAATGTGAGCTGGCACAGCTGCCGTGAGAGCACAGACTTCTACATCAACCCTAACTGAAAAAAGAACTCCAAACAAACACACACTCCTGTCTGTATATATAAAAAAAATCGATACATTGATGCTCATAGTGTCACTATTCACAATAACAAAAAAGCAGAACAACTAAGTGGACAAACATGTGGCTTATTTCAGTTAAAGATGCTGTTTGTCAAGAGAAAGAAATGAATACTGAAATGTGCTTTGGCACAGCTGAAACCTGAACCTTAAGCTCAGGGAAAACAGCCAGAAAGATCACTATATTAATTTCAGTAGTACAAAGAGGCTGGGATGGGCAAGTCTGTGGACTAGAGGTGGATCTGGGGAGTGTACCACACAGAGATTGTGGGTACAGGGCTTCTCTGCAGTGGGAAGCAATTATATTAACATTAGGTTAGTATTACAGCAGAACGAACAGACTACTACTGTATTATGTATTTTATCTACATTTATTGATGTATAAGTATGTGCGTGCATGTGCATGCATATTTATGTATGCAGTGATGATAACTTTGTAGGGCAGGAATAACACATGTTCTCTCATTCTACCATCTGAATCCTAGAGATCAGCTTGTCAGGTGTGGTATGGCAGCAAGTGCCTTTACCTGTTAAGGCATCTTGCTGGCCCTAATTATACATTTTAAAGATACTAAAAGCTATCTAAATTGCATGTCTGTGGAGGTCTATGTGTGTGAATGCAGGTGCTCACACAGGCCAGACATGAGTGCTGGATCCTCTGGAACTGGAGTTCTAATGGTTGTAAGCTGCCTGGTGTGAATGTTGGGAACCAAAGCTAGATCCTTCACAAGAGCAGTATGTGCTGAGCCATCTCTTCAGCCCTGAATGCTATGTTTTAAAAGGGTAAACTTTTCAGTATGAGATTTTTTTTTATATTAGTAAAACAATTATATTAAAAGAGGTCAGGTCATTCTAATACCTTTTATAATATTTACCAATTACTTTGAACAGCTATTATATTTGAATAGAAGAAAATAAAAACAGGCTAATATTTATTATAGACTGTAGTAGATACAGTATAATTGCAATTTTTACTGCCTTCTTTAAGGTGGGCAGTATAATAATTACAAAACTTATGATGAAGGTAACATTCAGCAAGACTGATTAAGCCGAGATAATCTAGTCTCAAGACAGGACAGAATCTGAACTAAAGCTCTTGGTACATCATAGTAACTGCACTTTGTGTCCAATTCAAAACTTGTGAAGGGATAAGCTGTAAAGAGACACATTTTCTCTTTTGCAAGACTGGGAATACAGCTCAGTGATAGAACAGTTGCCTAGCATTTGTAAGACTCTGACTTTAATCCATAAACACTTATGCACGCACGCGCGCGCACACACACACACACCTTCCTTCTTTCCTTCTTTTCACACCAACTTCTCTCACCAAGACTTCTCAGTGGCTAAACAATTCCCCAACAGTTACACACCTAGGTCAGAAAGGAGCAGCTGACTACACACACTCTTCTTGACACAGAACCTCAGCATCACTGAAGTAAGGTTATATTCTTCCCAAGACAAGTCCTAGGCTCTTTAGAGGACCCCCTGAGTGGAAGGATGACTTATGTTGAATGAGAGAGCAGCCTCCTCATTTTCCCATGCAGTCTAAGCCAACAGGAGTGTCACTGAGTAGTTAAAGGGTCTCCATCCATTCTTCACTGCCCTGAGTCAGTCCTCTTGCTGAGAACTATGCCGTCTCTATGCTCAGGCTTCAGACTTTCCAATGTGCCTGCATTCCCTCAAGGTAGTTCCATGTCGGAGATTCCTATTCCAGCAGACCTGTTTCTCCTAGGGCTGAATGCTACTTTCAGTGTCAACTTCTATATGAGGGATTCTGCACAGACAGGCCAGGGCAACATGACCAGGCTGGGCCAAGCATGAGCTATGTACCTTTAAATGTAGCCAACTACATTTCAGGTGATCATCAACTAATGTTCACAAATAATGTGTTTAAAAGGGGGGAAAACACGTTTTTCTTAAAACCATCACATGAAAAAGGCTTTCAAACTCAGTAAACAAAACCTTCTTGCTGAACCAGGTATACTAGACTGGAGTGCTGCCAACTCCTTCCCCCGAAAAGGCTTCAGGTCCTCAGCAATCCCTGAATGAAGAGCTTGACGGTCATTTCTTTAGTGTATCTGCCAAATGTGGCCCTAGGTTCTATGTATGGTGTGACTTTACACTGTGCTGATTTAGTATGTGAAATGCCAGGAGCCCTGTGGATATTTTACCTTCTGGATTTCTTTAAAAGAAGCTATGTTGTATAGTAATATCACTAAGTTGTCAGGGAAATTATATTTTAAATTATAAAATATATTAACAGCATGTACACACACACAGCACACATTTTTGTCTTTCTTTTCATCCTTGAAAAAAATCCACTAGATGACAATGTTGGTAACATCAATCCCTCTCAAGACTAGCTTACCTTAAATAAATCTGCAACTATTCCATAATCTGCCACTTGGAAAATTGGAGCTTCTGGGTCTTTGTTAATAGCCACAATTGTCTGTGAAATGAAAAATACAGAGTTGGACTTTCATCAAGAAAACATATCATACTGTTTAGTGGTTCTGTTTTAAGCTTCCTGTTACAATATACTAATGTTATTTAAATATTCATCAAGACTAATTTGGAAGTTCTATGCCAACATTACATATGTATATATATTATATATGTATTAGAAGTTTTGGGGTTGTATTATAGTAAAATATCTACCATTTAGCCTATCTCAGAGTAAAGAGTTTAAAATTATTATCTCCTTGAAATTCTTTCTTGACTTAAGTGGGAAAAAAGGTTGATTTTAGATAAAATAGTAACAAGTCTATACCCCAAATCATAGTGTTTGTCAACTTTTGTTTCCTATATATTCTATTCCATTTATTATTCTAAAATCATCCTGGGTCTGTTCTGAGAATATAAGCTAATTTGTCTTGCCAACCAGATATTGAAGGAGAACTTAAAAAAAAATTTAAAGTTCTCATGTATGTGGCAAATACATGCAATAAAACAAACAAGTTACTGAGTCTCTTGTAAAAACTACCAAAGATTAGCTTTTCCTCCTACAGATGCATTCTTAACTATGAACGGTTGTGGTGGTTACTTACAGAGTACGGGAAATGGTTTGGTATTTCCCATAGTTGTTTTGAATACTACTGCAATAAGTAAAGTTAGAGTTGTGACTCAAATGTAGTATTGTTTTAATGGAGAGTAGATAATAATTCAGTTCTCTAGAGGCAAAGTGAAATTTCCAACTACCTATCATTGTTATCTTGAGAAACACACTGGTATTATTTTGATGTAGTCTGACCTAAAATAAAGGCTTCAGAACATGTCTAATTCCCCTAATAGGGATCCTGAAAGGGAGAGTAGAACATGCTAGAATAACTGAGGTTGGTGCTCAGCATAGCTTTGATGACAGCTGGCTCAGAGACAATACACGGGTTTCACATGTGAATCTTAAATCCAAGCTTGTAAGGACAAATGCACTGCCTCACAGGCCCAGTCTTCATGGAGGCGCTTCTCTTCTGGGAATGTGTACCTTGATTCACAGCTACAAGTTAAGATTTATTTAATTGATGATGGTTAACGATTCTCTTGGAGGCCACCTAGTCAAACATTTGACAGTTTAATCATCTGAAAGCTTTTCATCCTACTACATAAAAATTATTTTAAAAGAAAGAGCACATAACAGTGGGCTAGGAACCACAATGATATTAAAAAGAGTAGATGGGTATACCTTTCTGGATCCCTGAAATAGTATTCTTAGATAATCAACTGTAAAATTGCTATGATAAAGCCTTATTTGCTCTCAATAGCTCCTTGTAAATTCAAGCTTTCTTCCTATTTTAAATGGACACATTGTATTCAACTATACTACTGAACTATCACTAAGTAATAGTTCAGTGTATTGACTAATTTGCTACAATAATCAAATCTCACATTATGCTATCATGCTAATTAAAACTGTAGCTCATAGATAATTCAATTATCAGATTTAAGCCATTCTAATATTCTATTTTAGAATTTAATCAAAATTACCAACAGAAATCACTGGCGCCCATATGAGACAGTCACAATAATAGTTGAAATTTTTCTTTTCTTTTTTTCTTTTTCTTCTTCTTCTTTTTTTTTTTTTGAGTCAAAGGCTATAGACCAGGCTAGTCCTATCCTAGCCTCCCTGGCGGTGGAATTGAAAGGGTACGCTGGGTATGCTGTCACATCTGCTAGATTAACTTTTATTCATTTATTCGTTTAATTGTGTATCTGTTGACTGGGTGAAGAAATGTCACCATTTATTGACACAAATTATTCCCCAGCTCTGGTCTCCACATTTCAGCTGTTCCTAGCTTGCTCAGACATATACTATCAAGTCTGTTTGATTTCCCTCAGCAACTAGTCCTGTTGCCAGGTAAGGGGAATATTCACCAGCATCTTCTTGCCACACGTAATCCTTTATTTTGGAGAAGCAATATTCTAGACACATGAGAATTATTCTAGGTAAAAATGTAGTTTAAGACTGCTGGTATTGAGAGGTTTGGTGTGCGCGTGCGTGCGTGCATGTTAGTGTGTAAGCCACATTTCCCCAGTGGAACTGCAGTTTTCAAGCTCAGTAAAGAAACCTGCCATCCAACTGTGAAATCTGACTGGATCTGAACCAATTCATTTAGAAGCTACAAAGAGACAGTTCATGTATTTCTTCAAGTTAGAACTTAAGCCTGTTAAAAGTTTTATCATCTTTTATATCCAGCTTCCATCTGAATGGATTAATGCAGGTTTCAGATCCAGCTCTGTCTTCATGAAAGGTAAGTTCATAATTCAAACTGTACATTGTTATGCATGAGTTAATATGTCATACTCTGAAATATATGTCCAGAGTTATTACAGAGGATTTCCAAATATAGTCCAAGTAGTGAGTTAAAAATCAAGTGTTTGACTACACAGTGCACCATCAGCAATTACAAAAGTATAAAGATGGCCTGATATTCTAACCCAGAGGTTCTCACCCTTCCTAACACTGCAACCCTTTAATACAGTTCCTCATGTTGTGCTGACCCCAATCACAGAATTATTTTTGTTGTCACATCACTGTAATTTTGCTACTGTTATGAATCATAATGTAAATATCTGATATGCAGTCCCCAAAAGGGTCTCCACCCATAGGTTGAAAATCACTGCCCTAACACAAAATGTGTCAGTCACACATTGCTAATAACCCAGAAGAAGGTGGTTCTGATAAGGGTATCACCAAGTGGAGCAGAAAGAAGAATCAGGGATTAGAATCTTGTTAAGTAGCTTAAGTCTCCCATCTTCTACCACAGAGTGTCAGAGCTGAAATGGACACTGGTGATCATGTAACACCCACATTTGGCAAACAAAGAAACTGAGGCACAGGCAGCCAGGGCCCAGCACATAGTAATCAATGCTTAGGTTCAGTCGTGCCTTGTGATGAGCTGCCCTTCACTCTAACAGTACACTTAAGGTAGGAGATTGCAACTTCAGTCTCTCAGTTTCTATGTTAATGTGAAGTGTTCAAGTACACACATTAATTACATGTATACAGAAACATAAAAGCTTTTCCTCTTAGCACCCCATTTATAGCACAGAATTACCTTGCTGTCCTTCATCCCAGCTAAATGTTGGATGGCTCCAGATATTCCAACAGCAATATAAAGTTCCTAAAACAAGAGACCGCATTATTAATATGCATTTATATTATATAACACCTTTGAGGCAGAGTCTTAGTTATCCTAGGCTGTCTCAAACTCACTATCTAGCTGAAGATGACCTTAAAATTCTGATCCTCTAGCCTCTGCTTCCCAATTGCTGGTATTACAGGCCTGCATCGCCCCTGGTTTATAAAGTGCTGAAATTGGATCTTTGTTCAATATGGCTTTGTTCGTGCTAGGTTAGCACTCTATATCCCCAGCCATATAGTAGTTTATAAAGTGTGTACCGTTAGCAACGTAAGTCTTATGCAAAAGATATGTGAAATGAATTACCCAGCAGGCACCACTTAAATCATGCTTTTCTTTTCCAATTTTTGTACTGTGGTTCTTTTTTAAATGAGTTCCTATAGTAGTGGTGGTATAAAAACACATGTATCCATCCATATACTGGGCATTTACAGTGCAGCAAACACTGCTCAGTGTCTCACAGCAACTATCCCAGTTTCATGCTGGCACCTATGGCACTCACTTGGGTATCACTATGCAACTCACATATGTTGTATCTACCCATTTGCAGCATGAACACATTGTATATTAACATATAAAACACATTCAAATGTATTAAAATAGATTTTTTGCTTGTTTGCCTTCTCACAAAAGGATATTTGTAAAAATGGTAATTAGGAACTACTTATTAAACTTCCTATTTATAAAGGCCAGAAATATAAATTAGTGTCAAGAGGTTCTAAGTATGCCTGTGTTGGATGGAGAGGCGTGGACAGGCACACAACAAACTTCTTATAAGTACTGGGTGAAGCTTTCCAGAACACAACACAAAGGCTCTCACACAGGAGTTTCTGAGTAAAGATGGTATTTGCACTTCTTCCTGACCCTCTGCCCCCAATAATTACAAGAAAATCATAGTCAACTACTGTTCTATCCCCTTATCTAAAAATATTTTAAAGTACCAATGTTTGAAAATTAAACTATCATCATAGAAGAGTGATTTAACAAGCCCTTAATTACAAGAGCTTAGCTGCTCTATTTTGTCTACTAAGCACAGTTAAAACTTCAACTGAGAACCTTTTCCCACCCATAACCTGGCGTGCCCTGGCTTGGGCGGGAGCGGCACTGACCACGTAACCAGAATGTCACTACTTTGAGGTGAGTGACATCCTCACTTTATTACAAGGCAAACACTTCAAAGCCACTGGCAGTGTCAGGTGGTCTCACCTCGTATTTCTATTGCTTATGATCTAATCTAACAACTGCTCACTGTATCAAAAACCATTCAGCTGGGATACAGGAGTAACCCAGTCCTTCAGTGGTATACTTCCTAATACCCAGGCATATATGGGCATGTGTAGGTCATTTTCTCTCCTGGGGTCTCAGTCTACGGTGCTTTTCCAGGAGCACCAGGACACTCTCAAGAGTAACCAGAACTGAACATCATAGGCAGAGAGATCTCCAACTCTGCTGCAGCCCCCTCTAGCATGTTGTTAGCATAACCATGAGCCTTCTTTTTAAGAGCCTAAAGTGCCCAAGTGCTTTTAGCACAGTGCCTCGGTGTAACTTGGAAGTAATCTTGTCTCCAGTGAGTTCATCAAGTTTAAAGGAGCTAAGCTTGTTTTCTGAGACAGCTGTACTAGTCTTGCCCCAAGTTATTCTTATAAAGAGACAATTACTATCAGTTGTTTTAAAAAAAAAAAAAGTACTGTCAGTGTAACACAGGAGGTTTGCCTCCTTTCCTCAAGCCTGCAGACAGCAAAAGCAATTTGCTTTAAAGATTTTGTATTTTGGGATGACAAGTCTACTACAGAAAATGAGAGTGAACAGCTAACATATGTTCTGTCCTGAATACACCAGTACTTGCACAGCTGGATTGCAGCATGTGTTACCACACCCAGCTGATGTAATGATGTTAAAGCAAATTATTCAGACAGAAAGTGTCTCACTAGTCACTCTTCCTGATCACTCTTCTATGTAGACTCTCAAAGCAAGCATTGGAATGGATCAATAGTTCAATTTTTGACGTACAAATAAAAATTCAACGTATCTTAAAAGCTCCATTTGTAGCATGAAATGCTAATAAAAATGTTAGTTCATTCTGGCAGTAAATACAAGCATACCATAAGTTTACTTTCAACTTCTGCATCCCATAAAATGGCCTTTTACCATACATGTACCAAGGAGACAACAGAATTTCGGCCAAAGCCAACTCAAGGCAGGTGCTTCAGGTTACAAAATGACTTCCTATGATCAACAACCTAATGGATTCATGTGACCAATGGGACTTCATTCTGTTGTCTTGAAACCTGTTTTTTTGAGTAAAAATAATACTGAAATAGGAGCTCAGGAGGAGCTGGGCTTCAGGCTGCTGTGCTGAGTCCTGTGGCTCTCAGGCAGGAAAAGAAGCTTTCTTCTTCCTTTTAAAAAACATGTTCAGGCAATTAGACTAATATCCAAAGATGCTTCCTCAGGCTTCAGAAAGCATTTTTCTGTGTTTCAATAATAATAATTAGTATGTACAAAACTCTACAGATGCTAATTTATGGAGCACTTCAGATACTGACTGCTTCACAACACAAGGCAATCCCTGCCCTGAGGCACTTTCCTTCTAAATCAGTAAAATAACTGGGAGAGAAAATGAGAGAAGATGTTGGAGGGAGAACAGCAATTAAGGTTCAAAAAGAGGTGGGGTGAGAGACAGAAACATCCTGGAAGGAGGAGGGGGCATCCTGAAGCTAATCCTAGGGGCTTTAGTAAATGTAGAAAGAGAAAAGAAAAGAGGAAGGAGGGAAGGAGGGAGAGAAGGGAGAGAAGGGAGAGAAGGGAGGACAGATAGAAAGAGCAGCAACAGAAAAACAGACTCACCACATGGCTGGTGGCAGTATGGGTTGGTTACTATGTTGGGAAGTTATAAAGCTATGGGATAGGAGAAGGATCAAAGTGATATGGAAGAGAGATGGCACCAATAAGCCTTCCCCAAAGAAAGCTCTAATACTTTTATGTTCCCCAAATGTTAAACTAAAAAACAAAATAAAAACCCTATGCTTACAGAACTCAAGGGCTGAGATGTCTCAATGAAATGCCAAACACCAAGTCTCAGATGCTGCTTACAGACAAGCACAGAGGAGCAGAAGAGCAGAAGAGTTAATAACCCCAGCTCCTGTGACTGTTCAGATTCAAATCAGTTACTTAACTTCTCTATGCCCCTGCCACTTGCTTGTCTTAAAACTGGGATTGTAAAAATCCCTACTTCTTAAGATTATTGTTGAGGGTTCAGTCTTTAGCAAAATATCTGGTTTCCCAAGGTACACAGATGCACCATCTTTCACAGTCTGGAATCTGTTCAAACCTTAAACTCCTAACTTCACTGGTGGGCCTGGGTGGAGTACTCTAAGGTGGCCTTAGGACTACTTTGTACAATTAAACAGGTTGTACACTGAGCAAACATTTATGCCAGTCACTATTAGTGTACACTTTTATTACAATAGCTTTCCAACAGATGGCAGCACAGGAACTTGAGAAAAGGATACTTTTATAATTCAAAGGCGTTGAATGAAGTGAGGTAGCCCAAATCCTCTGTGATATAAATATCAAAACACGTAAATGATCAGGAAAAAGTTCAACGGTGATGGTTAGGTGGTCTTTTTCTTTCTTTCTTTCTACTTTATATGTATACAGCCTCTGGCCAGAGGTCAGTACTGAGAGTTTTCTTCAATCTTCTTCCCCTTTATTTTTTGAGACAAGTTCTTTCACTGAACCTGGAGCTAGATTTTAATTTAGCTAGGCTGGGTAGACAGCAAGCCTCAGGGATCACCCCATCTCTACCTTCTCTGCACTGGCATTATGGGTGTGGGTTATTTTGTATTACATATATATTTTAAATTTATCCCTTGGGTACCTCATATTATCACAGAATGTATTTTGATCACATCATGCCCCCTCCCACACGTTCTCCTTTAAAAAAAAAACACACACACACAGTAAGTCACAGTAAGTACTGCCTTAAAGGACCATCTACTTACTGGAGCCTGGGTAGCCTCTCAGAGACCTCATCCTTGAAGAGTACTCAACTACCAACAGCTCCTCAGGTACAGGTGGGGACCCCTCCCCATCCATACTGAAATCCCAAGTGGCTTGATCTTGTCCAGATCTTGTGTAAGAAAGCACAGCCACTGTGGATTCATGAAAACAGCCTCATCATGTCCAGAAGACACTGGCAGCTGTCCTCCCCAAGCTCTGCCTCTTGAAATCCTTTTGCCCCATTTTCTGTGATGTTCTCTGAGCCCTGAGGGTAGGAGGTATGACACAGATCCACAGTCATTTATTCTCTGCATTTGGAGCTGTTTCTGTCTCTGTCTTAACCACTATCCACTGCAAAAAGTTTTTTTGATTAGGGTTGAGAGAGGTACTAATCTATGAGTATTTAGAAACAATTAGATATGACATCCATTCAGTAATAATAGTAGTAGATTTACCTCCAGGACCTATGACCTCCCATGGGTTCTTGACCCAGATTACAGTATCAGGGCATGAGCTGTGTCCTATGGAGTGGGCCTTAAAGTGGTTGATTAACCAACCCCTCCTCTCACTCCATGATATTCATGACACTACTGTACCAATGTGTGTATCTTGCCAGGCCAATCATTAGGATAGCTCTCTAGATAAGACTGTTGATGAGTTTTCTCCTGTCAACCTTGTATAGCACCCTCTGACATTATAAAAGCTAGCCAGTAGGGAAGAAGCTTCCAGATTAGTACTACCTTGATTTCTCCATGTTCTGTGACCCAAGTATGTCACATCTTCCACATAAGGGTTATACCATCAAGTTCTGTTGGGTAACCAAGAACAGTGGTAATAGCTTGAACTGTTTGTGTGTTGGGGTGGGACATTCCCCTGACGAACAACTTAAAGGAAGTCCCATGGGGTCTTTACATATACACTGGGACTTGAAATCAGGTCCTCATGATTGCATAGCAAGCACACTACAACTCAGTGATCTTCCCAGCTTGGTTGGCTGGTTTTCCTATTGATGTTGTTGTTGAACCTCACAAATAATATAAAGCTTTCAAGTTCTTTGCCCTTGACCTCAAGAAGTGTACAGTCTAACAACACAGCTTAAGCAAACTCATAATAAAGGAAAGGGGCAAAAAAAGAATGACAGTTCTGGTCTCTTTTATCAACTCAGTTCTTGGCTGTCCACTGAGAAATATAAAGGCCTTTCCGATCAGGAAGTAGATGGGGTGGAGGGGCACCACAGTGTTTTACCCTTTTGCAGTCTATCTGATCCTACTTTCTTAGTCCTTCAAAGCAACAGACAACTTTCAGAGTTCTAACTCAACTGAAGGAGGGAGGCCTCACTTAGTACTTCCACAGGAATCTCAGGACCCTGATGAGTTCAATGGTCAGTCAGGTTTGGTCTCTGTAGGAAGCATGAATATCATTGACTCAGATCTCAAGCTGGAACTCTAAGGGATGTAATCTGAGCCCAGCTTCTCCAGGGAAGCAGAGTGCAGAGGCTAAAGGGAAAGCTGTCTCCTGCTTACAATACTGATTGTAGCCTAACACTATTAAGTCTAAAACAGAGATATTCAATATAGATACCTTGTAAGCCACATGTTTAAAATTTCTAGTCAGTCGAGTCATGTTATGGTAAAAGGAAACAGCTGAGACTAATTTTAATAATATAATCTCAATTTAGACTAACCTCATTTCCAGTGGCAAAACCTTACAAATCTAAAATAATAACAGAACAAACTAAGGAAGAGCTTTTCATAAGCTCTGCTAGCACACTGTGGGGTGTGGTCTAGAGACAGAACTGATGGCTGTTATTTGGTTCCAAAAAGTGAGGCCAGTCATATAGCAGGTTATACACCGGAATTCTGGTGACATGGACCACTGTGGGAAAGCCAAAGGTGGATAAAAATTCTGTCTTACTACAGGAAGTATACTCTAAAAAGCAATTCTCCAACTAGTAAATTTCATTTCCTAGTTATATATATAGCTTGTATATATGCAAGCAGCTGGCTAGCATACTTACTGCCACCTCATACCATGTTTCCCTTCTTTAGAGATGGAATACACACACACACACACACACACACAGTGTCCAGTGGAATCTAAAGAATTTTATCCTTAAAACATTATGCCCTCAAAATAAGGACCTAAAGTATCAAAAAATTAACATGGAAATTTAAAAAAATATCTGAAATAAAACACAAAAAATGTCAGAGTGTATCACAACATGTGGGGTAAATCCTAAAGGGATGGCTATGAACATATTAGCCAGTTGAGTTAGAATTTTTGTCTAAATTCCTAAATGGTGCTGGAAGGAAGCTGGGATAAACTCTGATGCAAATTCTTAACAGTGTGTGTGTGTGTGTGTGTGTGTGTGTGTGTGTGAAGCTGAAATTAAATTAGTTTATAACATGAACTCATGAATTGTCTTTTCTCTGGAACTGGGACAGAGTTCTACATGGAGCAACTTCAGATCTGCCTTACTTTAAACAATGGAGAATGAAGAGATTTAAACATTTACTTTTTATTAATCGGAAATATGGATATGAGCAAGATTGGTTATATCTAGAGCATTCAGAACAGAAAACTAACACAGTATTGTTTCTACTCTAAAGTTTAATCAAGTTTTAAATTTCTTTTCTACCAACAATCTCCCTTTCTAGACAGTTGGGGAAGGAACATGGAAAAACTACACTTTGCCAAAGCAAAAAAAAAAAAAAAAAATTAAAACACACTGTACAAGTAGTTCTCATTAAATAAGTACAGTCAATGTTATGCCACTCTGCCTGAGACAGGAGCTTTGCAGCAGAGCATTTACTTCTCAGCTCTTTACTCAACAGTCTGGAGGCAGAGCTAAGCAGCAACTGTTACAGCTAAACAGAAACAGGCTCCACGCCAGGTGAGGCTAGAAATGAATTTATCTCAGCAAATAACAAATGTATCTTTCAGGAACAGGTTGACTGAATCATATTTTCTAATTATTGCAAGCCTCCTACGCATTAACACTGCTAATATTTCATCCCCCTGCTGTTCATTTTAAAAAGCCAAACTATTTCTTCTGTTTGCCAAGTTGTGTTTAAGACTTCTTTTTGGAAGAAGATCCAAAACTGCAGAGACAACTATCTGTGGCTCTTTTCTCAAGCAGCTCTATGCTTCTACGACCAAACTGTCAAGCAGGGTTGTGGCTAAACTACATTTTACATGAATGGAAATTGGACTCAGTCTCACTTTAGAGCTGAAATTCTGTCCCATGCATGATTTTCCCATCAGGATAACACCTTGTACTGAGACTGTTTCAAGGGTGACCAGGATTCAAAACTGTATGCCAATCATACAAATGTGTTGTTGGTGACACGTCAGCACTCATGCTGTTGATTATTATTTTACTGACTTTCAATAACTCTACAAGAAAGAAACTTCCCATTGTATAAGAGAAAGCAGACTTAGGCAGGTTTACTGAGCTATCTGAACTTACAGCCACCTTTACTAGGCAGGCTTTTTCTTCCTAGCTTTATTAAGGTATTTTTGAAGAATAAGTTGTTTACGTGCAAACACCTTGGTGTACACACACACTACTGTTAGCATGCTTACCACCTCATACCACCATGTTTCCCTTCTTTTCTTCAGAGATGGACTACTTAAGATTCACTCTCTTGGGGCCAGAGGAATAACTCAGGCATAGACAGTTGCCTACACATGCAAAGCTCTGGGCTTGATTCCTAGCACTGAAAAAGATTTTTTTTTTAAATGTACTCTCAACACCGTTCAAGTATCTAACCTAATATTAATTACAGTCACCATTATCATCCTGGAATTAGATCCCCAGAGGAAACTTCATACCCTTTGGCTACCCTCTCCCCATTCATCCACCACCTCCAACCCCTCTCTACTCTCAAGAGATAGGCTTCTTAACCTATGTCCTTGATTCTAAAAGTCAATGCTTTTTCTACTATACCATGTATGACTGAGGTTACAGTACCATAATATGCTTCAAGTGGAGTCATCAGTTAGCAGAAACTACAGCAAACAATACACCTACCATAGAGAAAATCCCTGGAACATTACAAGGTCAGGTGAGACTGACCCACAGAAGTGGCAAGACTCTGAAGTTACTGCCATCTTTAGTGTGAATGATGCTTATTTAACAATCAATAAAGTCAGTATCTGGTTCCAAATAATCATTACAAGAAAATGCCTGAAGCAAAGCCACTGAGTGGGTACTTCATGACTCAGTAAATGGACCTGGTGTTTACAAGGGTCACAGGTTCTCCCCATAGTCTTTTACAGCCCACTTTCTCTCCCAAGAGAAAAGGCCCCGGAAATTGGCATCCTCGTCACAACCAGCTGACTTACAAAGCGGAAAGCTGACCATGAGCTCATGACGCCTGCCATCACCTTCCAAATTGCTAGGGTGATACCACCATGCTAGGCTCAAAGCTTTATGGGTTTTATTTATTTTAATTTTACTTTTAATGTGGGTATTAAAAATATTATATATGTTGGTATACAGGTTGAAAATTAAATATAAACAACAAAAGAAAATTTGCCCTTGACCTTTTTAGTATTATTTTAGCTACAGGTTTCAATTATACAGTATGTATAGGACCTGAAACAAGTTTTCCTTTAAGAAGTGTTTTCAAAATATGATTTAAATACTTTTCAATGAAATTATTTTCCTTTACCTAATTTGATTCTATACTAATTCATAATTTTTCCATTTGGAGAAATATAATTTTAGTATACCTAAAATAACAGAAAGCCAAATATGACCTTGTACACTTTGCCAAATCTACTTATGTGGTTAATTCATATTGAAATGCTTGAGTATAAGGCTTAAAATACTTTGAATACTAAGATATATATATATATATAGACTTTATAGTCTATTATGAAGCTTTTCAACTTAGAAAATCACATAGAAAGTTTATTTTGACCACCAAATTGTTATCAGTCAATTTCTTAATAAATCCAAGTCAGAATATGTAGTATTTCCCTTATCTATAAAATTTGGGAGCTGTAAAATTTGGGAGCTGTGATTATCTATGTCATATACTTTAATCAATAAAAATAAGTGTAGGCTATAGACAGGAACCCAGACTCTGACCTCCAAGCAGTCTTCTTCCCACTTACCAAGCTGTTCTCTCCCCACATTTCTAAAATCAGGCCATTCTCAGTTTAGGAAGTGGTTGAGTTGGTGGTGCACACCTGCAGTCACAGCTCTGAAGGGGTGGCAGCAGGATAATGCTACAGTTCAAGGCCAACAGCAGACACTGGAGGTCAGCCTTGTCTACATTTCCAGCTTCAATCCTCCAATGCAAGACATGGAGACCCTGCCTCAATAACACACACAAAGGAAGGAAACATATACTCTTGCTCTCTGTGGTGGGGAGAACTATTTCCAAAATGCTGTTTGTCTTCTAATATCAATATATAGTTAAATTAAGTTAACATTCTTTTTTTCTTTTTCATTTTGGTTTCATGAAATAGGGTCTTGCTCTTGCTCTATGACACAGCTAACCTGGCTCTATGTATCCTAAATTTGCCTTGAGTGTATAATCCCTCTGCCTCCGTTTCCTAAGTGAGAATATGGCACCACAGGAGTATGGCACCATACTTGGCTTTAACTTTTTCTTGTGTGTGTGTGTGTGTGTGTGTGTGTGTGTGTGTGTGTGTGTGTGTTTCTTTGGGCTCAAAGTAAATCTAAATACTGAATGTGCTAAATCCATTGGCTGTATTTCCCTCTGCTACAGTGTCTTATTCTTTGACATCAAAATGCACAAATATTAACTTGAAGTCAAACACAAAAAATAAATTCAGTTTTATATGAAAGACTGTAAGCTACGCTGTGTTGGTTTTTTAGAATGGAAATTTACAAGTTTTATCCCTTTCGAGTTATCATTTCAAGATGGCTAAAGTAGATTTGCTATCTACTCGAATTGATTTTCATGTCAGCTGTTAAATTAGGTTGACTATGTACAAGACATGTCAATCTATCATTCAGTAGATTTTAAGCAGATAAATGGGACAGAAAGGGAGGATGTTTATAATAGTCTCTGAAATTTAAATAGTTTAACTTTCTATAATACAGTGGTAATAAGAAAAAAAAATTCCACTAATCCAACCCTTCTGAAATAACTGCAAAGAAGTCAGCCTGATAAATTTTAGCTGAGAAAATAAACCAAAGATATAAATAGAACTGCTAATTTTTGGCAACTGCACAACTGAACAACATATACACACAAACCACAACCTACAAATGCTGCCCCTTCTCTTTGTCACTTACGCTTCCTTGTAAGGGCTTTGATCATCCAGGCCTTGTAATTACCTTTTAAGAAGCATGCTTAGGGTGTTTTCTGGACTGCAGGTCCACACAGCATTTCTCTTTGTCCTCTTGGGGACAGAACATCAATTGCTTTCAGCCAAATGCATTCACATATGAATATTTTAGTACAATTTAATGCTTCTATACCAACCCCAAAGGAAAAGCACATCAATTTGTGAACACAGTTCTCTTAGAGCTAAAAGCCAAGCTAGATAATGCAGTATGAAAGCTGTTGTCAATCTTAGCTTTTTAGCAAGTTAGAGGGCAGCCCATCCCATAAACTCATTCCCAGTTGTATACAAATAACTCTAGAAAGTTTGTTTCCACACTGACTTTTCAACACTATCAAAATTTCAAAACAAAGGTCAGAAATAAAATGTACTGTCTTGGTAAATTCTCCTAAACTGCTTACTCATCTGGTAACTTTGATTCTATTCACTTAATCTCAGAATTACAAACAGGAAGTTGATTTGTCAGTAAAATATCAAAATATAAGCAAAGTAATTCACACGTACTAAGATGCTGCACTAAGTGTAAGGACATTGCCTCTGGCAACAGAGAGTAGATTCTCTAATGATGACAACATGCTTATGTGTTTGGATGGTTAGGAGGGTCAGGTCAGCATAATCAAACAGATCACTGAGCACAATCCAGAAGAGTAACTACTCCCAAATACATCAAGACTTAAAAAGTTGTATTAACTAGATCTAGTCACAATGTAAACTTAAAACTCTGAACTCCAACAAGTAATAAATCATAATAAAATCCAATGAGCTTGACAAATATCAGAGACATGATTTAATGATTGACATGATTTCAAACAACAGAATCTTCTAAGAATCTGTAGGGGCTGGGGAGGTGAACCAGTGGGTAAGAGCACTTTCTGTAAAAGCAAAAGGACCCGAATTCAAACACAAAGTACTCATGTAAAATCTGGACATAGTCCATGCACCCTGTGACCCAAGTACCAGTTCCTGGAAACAGGCAGATCCCATACTTGTTGGCTAGCCAACACATTTAGAAAGAGGGAACTCCAGATTCAGTTGAGAGGACCTGTCTCAAACATTAAGGTGAAGACTAATAAAGAAAAACAGACATCTTTTTGTGATCTCTGCAGACACATGTAGGATGCACACCCTATGAATTAACACATGTGGGAACATATATACACATATATTATACACATATAAAAAAAGAATGTGTAATAGTTACTGTAAAATTATCTAGGGCACAGCATTTGTAACATTCCAGGCAGTTTATAGGACATATACACATGGAATCTTTTATTTAACCTGTTTTACCTATATTATTCATGTATTATGTACAAATCTGTGAAATAGGGATTATTATCACCATTACACAGTCTCAGGAAACTGCACCACAAGAGGTTAAGGTCAATAGAAAGCAAACGGTAAGATAAGAGCAGAACTCAGGCAGCTCGACTGGCATTTAGATTCTTAATCAACCTTTCTGCCTTCCATACTTCTTTCTCTCCCTCCCTTCTTCCTCTCTCCCCTCCTCTCTCTCTCTTTTTAAAGATAGAGTCTCGCAGTCCAGCCTGGCCTAGAACTATGTACAACCTGATAATCCTGCCTCCATTTTCAAAGTATTAGGATTAAAAGTACATGCCACTATCCCAAGGCCTCAATTTGCACATTTTGTAATGCAGATGTCACTATCATTATCCAAATAAACAACCTAAATCAACAATTTACATGAGTATGCATTTAAGGTGCTTATAAGCCTAAGTGAGACTATACCACCCACCCAACAGCTGTCCCTTAGCCACTCTCCGGACAGGATCATACATTATATCCATACTGTATAACTGCAAGTAAAGAGAACATAGACAAATACATTTTGAGATGTTTTTGTATATTACTTTTTGATGCAAGGCTTTATACAATGGTTAAAAGCCACTAATTCTAGTACTTCAGGAGCTAAGAAGATAATCATCTCTTCTTTGGATCTGAGAGATCTTCTACACCTTGTTTCTAATTACCCTGACACCATTGAAGAGTTAGTAGCTCCCTATCCCTAACATATAGGCTATCTATAAAATATCTATTATAAAAAGGGTCAAGTGCGATATATTTATGTAACAGAATACTGCAAGTCAATGAACAAACAAAGAACAGCTGCCTGCATTTACATGTATAATTCTCAAAAATAAATTATCTAGGCATAAAAAAACAATATAGTGTGTTGTTACTGAACCAAAATTGTGTATTGGTGCTTTTCCTTAATACGTTGTTACACAGATAAACTATCACAAGTATAAAATCTCTAAGAGATGTGAACATCTCAGTAGTAATTCAGAAGCAAACACATCAGGCATCATTGAACTTCAGAAGTTAAAGGACATCTGTGAGGTCCTCTTGATAGTTTTTCATCAATTTAAAATAAACTAGAATCACAGAGAAGAGGGATGCTTAGCTGAGCAATGGTTTCTCTCATACTTCCTGTGGACATATTTTAGCACATTTCCTTACATGAAGATTACTAGGGAAGGAGCAAAGCCCTCTGGTCAGTGCTTGCCTGGGCTGGTGGTTGTGGGTTGCATAAGAAAGCAAACAGAGTGAGCCAGTAAGCAGTGTTGTCTCATGGTCTCTGATTCAGTTCTTGACAGAAGGTTTCTGCACGAGTTCCTAGCTAACTTGTTTCAGAGATAGATTGTGACCTTGTAATAAGAAATACACAAAATAATAACAACACAAAATAAACTAAGACATCCTCCAAATTCTCCAGTTTCAAATTCCAGAATCATATCTTTAGATATTATTTTCCATGAAAAAATTATTAACACAATTCCTTTATGATCTAATAAATTTGTCAAAAGGCAAAAAAAAAAAAAAAAAAAAAAAAAAAAAAAAAGCTACAGAAAAGGAGTAAACAGAGGAAAGACACTGAGCCCATGGGAAGTTCCTAAGGAGGCAGGAAGGATGAGCTCTAGTGAGCAGGTACAGTATTAGCACCAAACAAGGAAAGAATAGTGTTCTTCTCTGATACAGGGATAAGCTGGAGCTTTGTTTTGTATGGTTTTGCTTTTACATCAAGTACATTCGTTTGCCTTTTTTGTCCTAGATAGTAGTGTTTACCCTGGGCTGTAGGCTCTAATCATCCTGCAGAGGGAGAGAGCTGAGCTAGCACCTCTATATACTCACCACCTGACTACAAATCTAGTCTTTCTAATAAAATTCACTTGAAGAAGGGTTTGACAACTTAATGGCCAGACTGCAGTTTTACTATAAGCCTGAATAGCAGACACAGAACCAAATAGTTTCTGCCTCTCTTGGAAATGCACTTACCGTACAGTTGGCCCACACTGAGGGGCATCATAAAAACAACCCTATAAAACTACTGTCCTATTTATAGTAAAGATATTGTTGTGGATGTCAATCAATAGTGTCTTCTTTATATGGACTCAAGGGATATATCTCTGATCTTGATAACAGGCCAAATGATACTTCCCATGTACAATTAGTTTGTTTTACCTTTGGGACACTGTAAATCAGGGTACTGATCTTGTTTCCTAATATGAACTGGCTTCTAGAAAGCCTAATGCCAAATTTGTAGCCCGCATCTAGAGAGGGCCACATCGCTTTCCAATCTTTCTTCATTTGCCAACTAAACTTTCTGAAAACTATCTAAAGCGTCACCTACCACAAAGAGACTGGACAGGCTTGCCTGTCATAGATAGGTAGTAGGGAATAGGGCCATGAATACTGAGAAAACCTAAGATTGAAGCCAAATACAAACCAAGCACTACTGCTCACCACAACCAAGAAAGCAAAGGCTAAAGAGGCACGCACGACAATGCATGCACTACTTGGCTCAAAGGTAGATTCTGTACTGGGGGTCAGAACTAGTAATGAATATGAAGATAAATGATAAAGTTGGAATATTAAAATACAGAAAATGGGGCACTGGAAAGATGGCTCATTGGTTAAGAGCAAACTGCTCTTCCAGAAGTCCTTATTTCCAGAGTTCAATTCCTAGCACTCACATGGCAGCTCACAATTGTGTGTAATAGGATCTGATGTCCTCTTCTGGTGTGCAGACATACATGGAAAGTACTTATATACATACATAAAATACATAAATAGAAAAATCTTTAAAATATAAAAAATGAAAATAAAAGCACAAACAAAATTGGGAAATAAAATACAACTGTACTAGAACTGGAGCGAGAGAGGGCTCAGCAATTAAGAGCACTAACTGCTCTTCTGGGGGACCTAGATTCAAGACTCAGCACCCACATGGCAGCTTATAACAGTCTGTTACCCTAGTCCCAGGAGACCCAATACCATCTTCTGGCTTCCTTAGCACCAGGCAGGCACATGGTATACATACATACATATATACATACATACAGGCAAAACATCCACACACATAAAATTAATTTAAAAAAATAGGGTAGAGCTGGGAGTGCTAACACACACCTTTAATGCCAGCACTTGGGAGGTAGAAGTAGGCAGATCTTTGAGTTCAAGGCTAGCCTGATCTACAAAGTGATTTTCAAGGCAGCCAGGACTACACAAAAAAAAACCTTGTCTTGGAAAAAAAAAAAGAAAGAAAGAAAGAAAAGAAAAAGAAAGGTAGTGAGGTGGTGAGTGACAGAGGAAGACACCTGTTGCCCACTTACTCAGACAGACCACACACACCATACACACAACACACATACACATGACACACACATACCATACACACACACCACACACACACCACAAACACACACACACACACCACACATACACCACACACATACCACACACACACACCACACACACATACAAATACACACCACACACAGATGCACATAGGCACTCACCCACACATGCACACACAAAGTAATAAATGTAAAAAGAAAATTAATAAATGTAAAGATACTTCATATATGAATATTTCTTTTTTGCCATTTTAAATATTTTATTGGATATTTTATTTATTTACAATACAGACGTCATCCCCTCTCCCCATTTCCCCTCTCTAGAACCCCCTATCCCATCCCTCCTCCTCCTTTTTGCTTTTATATCATTTTAATTACATGCATGTATTAAGGTCAGTTCTAGGTTGAGGGTCTAGCAATACAATAGACACAAATAGTCAAGGAACAAGCAAGGCATTAAACCCAGTTACGTGAACATTCTCATGAACACTGTTTCTAAGGGCTTATCAGGATGTCCAAAGTAACTGAGCCTACTTCCCTGTCGTAGCCCAGTCATTTTCATGTCTGAAGCCTACTTCCTTGTTCTAGCCTAAAATTTAGATTCCTGCCTGAAATTACTTCTTTGTTCTAGCCTAATGTCTAATTCCTGTCTGAAGCCAACTTCCATGTCCTTGGCCAGTGTCATATTCCTGCCAAGCAGCCCATTTCCCTGTCCTTGGCCCATGTCAGATTCTTGCCAAGTAGCCTCAAAGGCTCTCTGCCTCTCCGAGCCCTTTTTTATTTCATTAACAAGACAGAGCTTGTCTTAGGTCATTCTAAAAAGAATGCATTTCTTACCTGTTGTGGAATATGCAAAGCAATGCACTTCTGTCTTAGGTTGGTAAGGCTCTGTGCAGAATCTTACCCGTCCTTGCCTTGCCAGGCTGTTAATTTAATAACTCTGTCTGGGGGTCCATTTTCAGGTTCAAGCCATGTACTCTGGCTGCCAATGTGTTGATGGGCAGGAATAAAAGTATTTCCAGGACAAAAAGGGCTAGCATGATCAAGTTATATATGCCATTCTTGAAGCTTGACAGCTTTAATTATATTAATTGCTAGCACCACTGCTTCTGCAATTGCTGAGGCACAAGAAGACAGCTACTTTTGTTAATCATTTAGCAAACTATGTTACTAATGTGTTGAATATTCAAGAGGATTTAGATAGGCATTTGGAACAATGGATTGATGCTCTTTATCCTATTCAAATTATTGGAAGGAGGTTCAGAATTTAAGAGTAAGGAGCTATTTCGAATGTCATGCCAAATACCATTGGATTCATGTTAATTATAAAATTTTCAGTGGTAGTCATTATAATTAGGAAGAAGTTTAAAGACACTTGCAGTGTATTTGGCATAATTCTAACACCTCTCTAGATGTTTTAAAGATACATAGGGAGCTTATGAATCTCAAGAATGCTGCTCTGCTGAGCGTTGATGCAGTAGATACTGCTGATAAAATTAACCATAGCCTGAGAATATGTCTAGTTTTAAAAAAATTACACATTGAGGTATTCAGGGGCAAAAAGCCACAATGTTATAATGTAAAACAGTTTAGAAAATAATTTACACATTTACATTGTATTATTTTTTAGTTTTACTTTCCTAAGTTTAAAATTAACTCCAAATCAAAATTTTTTTTTAATTAGAAATTTAAAAAAAAGTAGTCATTGCCACAACAGTAAGCTATGAACTAACCAGTAGCTTCCGATCAAATCTTCATCTTGCGAGTGTGTGAGGTTGTAAAGACACTGGACACTGTTTCACACTTTGTAAATTGTTCTGAATGACCATAAAACCCCATGTAACTAAATTCAGGACATATTTTAGGTATTATATATTTTCTCAAATTAATAAAAAAAATAAAACAATTATTTTGTACAAATTATTTTGTACAAACTCACTTTATATGGTCTAAACTGAAGTAGAGCACTTCTGGCTCCTTACAACCAGAAAAAACACTGGTGATACTTTCCACAGATGTTACAAAACTGCCAACAAGTCAAAATACTGAATATTCTAATAATGGAATGAGAAAAGAAATAAAGCTGTGAAATGTTCAAAAGTGGCAAAATGGGCCCATTTAAAAAGAATAAATGAATGTGTTGTATTTAGTTTTAAACACAAAGAATGCTGCACTAGTATTAGTGGAAATATATTTAATAGCACACAGTTCAAATAGGTGGAGGTGGTGAGAAATTTTGGATGTTCCAAAGTATAATTCTTGCCAATTGTGGGATATGGCTGCCACAAACCTAATACAATATTAAGTAGCACTAATTAAGATATTATTTAGGGTGATAATCACCCAACTCCACACTAGTCAGCAACCATCTGAAGTATTATATTCAATTCTGGGCCTCAGGTTTCCTTAATAGCCCTTTGGGAATAACTCGTATCAGACTTATCTTCCTGCTAAAACAACTATAAACCTGGTTCAAATACAGATAGCAACTGTTTAAATATGTTGGAGATCAACACTGACGGGTAGAATTTGAGCAGTCAAAATTCTGTAGCGGAGGGAAGCACACTGATATGAGTCCAGCATACTTCTCCTCTCCAAGGGGATAATGGGCAATCAGAAATCAAGCCCTTTAAATAAAATATGCAGTCTGACTGGTTGAAGAAAATATACAGAAGATATGTGGCTACCACACTAGCTGGAACTGTGAAGAAAGTTCCAGAGAAGAGAGAACCACAAGGGAGAACCACAGACTCTGCAAATAAATTCCATTCATGATGAGAGCTTGCAGCAAATCAGAAATAGCAAAGAAGTTCCTCAATTAGAGATCATCTCAGAAAAAATAAACAGGCACACCACAGATGTGGAGAAAGTAAACAAGAAACTTACCAGTAGACTTCATTTTAAAACTTCCATAAATCAGTAATAAAAAGCAATTAATAAAAGCAAAAGATTTTAATAAACACTTTAAAAAGAATATACCTAAATAGCCAGTAATACAACAGTTATCCTATAATCCTGAAGTCCCTCATGTGAATGTAAGATTGAGAATCTAGGACTGAAGGACTCTTGACAGATACATGCAATATGTGATTCTAAACTTCTATCATTTGCTATAAAGGGCACTAATGAAATAACAGGCAAAATACAAATGGAGTCTGATAAGTAGACGGTATTATGTGTCAGTGTTAATGTTCTGGCTTAACAGGCTGCAATGTGGCTATGTAGGAAAATGTGGGTGTTTGAAACTGTGAGGGCATCATATCAACAACTTACTCTCAAATGGTCACACAAACAAAAAAGTTTTGTTCTATACTTGCAAATTGATTGTTTCCCAAAAAATATTTTAGCCCACAGTGTGTGTGTGTGTGTGTTGTGTGTAAATATATAAAATTTATACATCCCTGTCTGTAATGGTCAATCTTTATTGTTAACTTAGAGTCATCACTGAAACAGAAGCCAGCCTTTGTAAGTGCTTTTGGTAGTATTTCCAGAAAGGCTTAGCAGAGCAGGGAAGTCCCACTCTAAAAGTGGATGGATGACACTAGCCCATGGACCAGGGTTCCTGACAGTATGAAGAGAGGAAAGTGAGCTGAGCGCCAGCATTCGTCTCTGTTTCCTGACTGGACTCGCGGTGACATTACTAAGCTCTTGTCTAGTCTTCCTCACGATGATGGAGTGGACCGTGAACTGTGAGACGAGGTAAACCTTCCTTCCTTCAGTTTCTTTTGTCTGGTATTTTGCCTCAGCAACAGGACAAGTAACTAGCATAGTGCCCAAATAGAGAGTCAGTATATTACAGTTCCCTGATTGGTTATAGGAGCAATGAATGTCTTTGAAGCATTTAATGTTTAATCTCCTCATGAGCAAAATTCAATAGTTCTCTATTCTAAGAGTAATGCTGAATAAAGCTGACTGCATGAAACTTACTTTCCATACAAGAAAGGATGCCACCAGCCACTCTCTGCACTCTGCTCCTATTTAATAACTATGAATGCCCCCTTTCTGTCACAGCAAGTCTGCTTGCTAATTCAGAGTATACACTGAATTTCTTATAAAAGTAGTTTTGATTAGGAAGCTGTTGATCTTTTATGAATTCAAGCCTGAATGTGTCTACTCACATAAAACTGTACATGCAATATTTCTACAAAAAATATATGTGTGCCACACCTAATTAAATGTCATGGATGGCTCCAGCTCATCTGCTCAATAAATCCACTTTCATAGCCAGACTAATGTGGTATGACAAGCAAGTCAGTCACACAGTGCTTTGACTTAATTTATGAATAGTTTTAGTGCTTATAGTCAAGTACTGAGACCATCTCTGCTTCAAGTAATCTAAGTAACACAAAATATATTAACCAAAAGAAGAAAGATTGCTTCATTGAACTTTGTTAAAAATGAAACATTTCTTCTTATCAAAAGAAAAAGAAGAGGATTTTCCTAGCATTGGAAAAAAGAATCATAGTACGTATCTGAAAAATAATTTGTATATAAACTATATAAAGTAGCTCCAGAAATAAAAAAAGAAACAATCCAACTTTAGAAGGACAAATATTTCAAAACAAGCTTCAAAGAGAAGTCTTAAAAGAGTTGGGGTAGGGGAAAACATGATTAAAATATTTTGTATGAAAAGGTTTTAAAAGATTATTTTGAAGTCATCATCTAATAAACTAGGCTACTAGGAGATCTTAATGGATGTGATATTATATCTTGTTTTGAAATAACAAAAAATACTTTAAGTTAACATGTCTCATGCAATATAAATTTAAACTGAAAAATGATTCAATACATTACTTATGAAATATGAATGGTCAGGAGATGTTTTAAAAGACTCAACTTTCAAGTCAACATTTCCTATATTTCCCTTTTAGGTTCTGCAAAGGGTTTTAGAATATTTTATCTGGCTAGGTGTGATGGCTAAAGCCTGAAATCCCAGCCTTTGGGGGGCTAAAGCAAGATGACTGCTAAGCTCTTGGGCAGCTGAACTACAAACTGAGATTCTGTCCCATTCTCTTGGCAAAAAGGAATATTCTAGTAGTACTTATCTGTAAAGATCAAAATTCCCTGAAATTCATGCAAACAGATAAAAATGTAGAACTAAACTAGGTGCTCAGGAGCACACAAGACTATAAATGTCATTAGTAGTTTCTAATGACAAAGGTCTAACGAACATAGGCTCAATTAAAATAGGCTAGTTGTCTTAACTGTTTTTATACTATATGGACAATAAATATTATCAATGCAAATATATAATTATAATAGCAACAATACAGTAAGGTAAGAA
The DNA here is from genome assembly GCF_011762505.2 of Arvicanthis niloticus. NCBI lineage: Eukaryota > Metazoa > Chordata > Mammalia > Rodentia > Muridae > Arvicanthis > Arvicanthis niloticus. The sequence goes on from NC_133434.1 coordinate 26,078,129, forward strand.
TGTAGGTCAGCGGACTAGCACTTGCCAAGCATGTACAGAGTCCTAAGTTTTTTCTCTAACACACCATACACACAAAATAACAACAAAAGAAATGACAATAATAACACAGCACTATGACCTCATACTGCTTTAAATCTTTTATAAAAATAGTTCCTAATTTTAAAACTGCTAAGCATTTTATTAAGATCAAAAACCTCCAGATCTTGTGAGGACACATTCACCATCATAATGGCTAGCTGTATAGGATCACTGAGTAAGACATAAATCACTGAAATTATTGTCCAACAAATACATACAGTGCTGATCCCCACAGAATTCTGCAGGGCATATTTTATTGCAATACTTACTGGAGCTACTATTTTTCCTGTCTGACCAACTTGCATGTCATTGGGAACAAAGCCAGCATCAACAGCAGCACGGGAAGCACCAACTGAAAGGGAGGAAGTGTTGTATTTTCAAGTTCTATTATTCAGCTAGTGAGATAGTCAGCAATAACTACAAAATAACATCCTAATATTTTACAGTCAAAAAGGATTGTACACAGAACTCACTTTTGAAAAAAAAATCTGATTAATGATTTGTAACTGATCAAGAATTCTAAACACTAAAACAAGTACAATTTTCAAGAAAATAATTTTCATTGTGTGCTATACTCACAAATTTGTTTTTGTTTGTTTGTTTTTGAGATGGGGTCTTTCTATGTAGTCTTGGCTGTCCTAGAGCTCACTATGTAGACCACACCGACCTTGAACTCACAGAGATCCTCCTGTCTCTGCTTTCTGTATATTTGAGGGCATGCACCACTACTCCAGGTATAAATTTCAATTTTTGAATTTGGCTGGCTTCTGATATTTGTTTTCTTTTCAACAAAGCATCCATAAATTCCATATTATAATCTACTTAAGGAATACTATACAATGTCCCTTTGTATAACTAACTTTATGACTTTTGAAGAAATGCTGTATTTTATTACCTCTCATGATCGGATAAAGTCATATTTAATACAAGATTGAGGTTTAACAAGTACCTCATATTAAATTAATAAATAAAAATGTAACTAGTTTATTCTCCATAGGAGATCTATTCTTAGGGCAGAACCACCCCTTCTGGAGAGTGAAGGAAAGGAACTCAAGGCATTCTTTCTGTAAACTGCTGCATTAATTTATTCTTCTTGTTGTAGTTTCCTAGGATGATTAAGCTTAGATTGGCTTTCTTTTCTACTACATATTTAGTACTATAAACCTCCCTGTAAGAGCTCATCCTGGTGGTACAGATCTGCACTCATTCCAGCAATGCGGGAGGCTGGATCAAAAGGATCACAAGGCCAGAATAGGCAAGGCAGTGAGACTATCTCAAAGATTGGAAATTTTAAAATAAACAAGTAAATAAAAGTGGGGGAGAGGGCATGTAGATACAGGCCGACAGTGGAGCTCCTGCCTACTGTGTGAAAGGCCCTCAGTTCAGTGCCCAGCACTGAGGATAAATTCCCCTCCCCCACACCACTGACTTCACTGTACCATACACCTTTGTTTCATTCAGCTCAAAATATTTCTTTCGAGATGTCTTCCTTTACTCATATGTTATGTAGAAATGTGGTGTTTAATCTCTCCATGCATCTTGGAATTTTTCAGTTACATTTCAGTCACAGACATCTAGCTCAAGCTAAAAACAGACAGAGTATGAACCCTACTCCTTTACATTTATGAAGGGGTTTTATGGTCCCAAATGCAGTCTTCCTTGGTGAATGTTCCTGTCAGCTTGAGAACTTGCTGTTGTGTAACAAAGACATCAATAGATATTAATTTACTCCAGCTAATTGCTGAGTTTCCCTGTCAGTTCTATACATTCCATGGGTACAGAATTCTAGGTCACTGGGGTTTTCCTCTCAACACTTGAAGTCTTATACCCCATTCTCACCTTACTTACACGATTTCTGAAAAGTCAAATGGACTTATCTTTGCTACCTTTATAAGGGAAGACTTCTTTTTCTCCATTTTGGTTTCTTTCAGAATTTTTATCTTCATTTTATAATGACTTGTTATAGCTTGGAACTTACACATATACACTGGTGTTTTCTGTGCTTCCTGGATCTTTGCTTGGGTATGGCGTGATCCCAGAACTTCTCATGCTTTGTTATACCAACCCCTCCTGTTCTTTTCTCCCACCTCCATCTCACACGTCACTCTTCAGTTGTGGTCGGTCTTTGCTGTGGTCTTTATCATGTCACTTGTACTTCTCAAGTGTCTTTGAGGCCCTGGATATCTCAGTGCTTCTTTCTAACTCTTCTCATCTCTGCTTGTTAGCTTTAACCATGTCTGTGGCACACCTTTAGGCCCAGACGCTCTCTTCTCATCCTTCCAGCTTACTATGCCTATAAGATGCAGTCATTTCTGTTTCCATGGGTTATTTTAATCTTTATCCTTTTCTTAGTTCGTTCTCACAATAAAGAAAAGCAGTGTGCATACGTAAGTTAATCAGGAATCAGAGCATGTGTGGAGGTGGAGAACAGCTAGCAGTAGTCTGCAGTAGGCTCTGAGGTTTGCAATTCAGTATTTTACAAATCAAAACTAGGTAAGATTCTTAAGAGCTGGCAAATGTAAAACTGCCCACACACATTCTTCAAAAATTACTAGGCTACCTCCTCCCCCCATAGATGTTTCAGCTTTTATTGGAGGTCTAAGAAAACCACTGCAGAAAGAACGAAATAATGGTCAAACCTGGAAATCACGTTGAGCAAAATAAGTCAGATACAGAAAAGTAAATATCTTATGTTTTCTCTCATGTAGAATCTAGATTTAAAAAGTAAAGACTTGGAAGTAGAAAGGGAATTATATAGAAAAAGAAAGAGGAAAAAGAGGAAGGCAGAAAAGAAATAAATAATGGGGGAAATATGAGCAAAGTATGCTATGCACACTAATAGAAATGCCACAGCCAAATGCTATTTTGTATAAATGATAATTAGTCAAACAGTAAAACTAGCTCAATGAAGGACACGTAGAAAGCACATTACCTGAAGTTTTGGAGGACTTATATAAGCATAATGAAAAACACTTGCAGCAAAAAGAGAACATTATGCTACAAAGGACAATGATCCTTACCTGCAGCATGCAGTTGATCTGCCAGGTCATACAGCAGTTTAAAGTTCTCTCCACTCTTCAAGCCCCGACCTAATTTAAAATAAATAAGTAAGTAAGTAAATAAATAAGTAAATAAATAAAATCATGTACACACAAGTAGCACTCTGTAAAATGTTTGCCATTTTATATGCCCAACCTAATGTCCATATTACAAACTGCCACATTAAGCATACCAACTCCTCTACGAAACCTTTTATGACTTGTATGAAGCATTCAGCATTGCAGTTATTTAACTACATAAAGAACACTATGATATCTGCAGTTCTCCACTATAATGAAACCACTTTAAACCCAAGGTGCCTGATCCACAGCTCTCTAGGTCATGTCTGTGGGATTAGCAAACTCTTACTAGCATTTGGTAAATATTCCCTGCATAACTAAACAAAACTTCTGGCTAGATTTCAAAATACTTGAGAGCAAACACACTCTACCTATTATTTTCATTTCTCTAGGAAATGAAAATGCAAAAGGCCCAGCAAAGATAACATATGGACTAATATTTCCTGAAAATACAAGCTGATATACAAGACAAAATATTAAATAGTTTTCTCTGAATACCATTTAAGCAATGGATGTTGAGAACATTAACTGTTTTTCTTATTGTTTAATTTGGAAAGATTTTAAAATCACATCATTCCTTACCCTGTCAGTCAGTCAGTGGACAAACTACAAAGGAACATAATATACAAAAAGATGTTAAGTCTTACACGACACTCAGGTTCTGATATTAACTGTGAAGGACTTTCCAAGTGTCATCCGCACAGACCAGTATAGCACTCAAAGTCATTAAAAGTAGAATGGGGCAGAGGATTTATATACAACTCTGGGATTCTAACCACTTTTTCTACAATTCAGAAGCCAATCAAATGTCACAGAGAAACATGGACATCTGTAAAACCAAAATACCATGTGGCAGAGATGTGCAGATGAGATTTGTGTCTTGCTTCCCAGTGCCAGATGTGAGACAGGAAGCCCATATTCTATTTATGGTCTAATTTCATATTTCTGGTAAAATATAACTAATACTTGCAATTTACCAACTTCTGTCATTTGTAAAGAAAAAGTAAAACCAAACACCTATACTCTAGACTACAGATTCAGCTCAGCAGTACAGAGCTTGCTTACCAGGTACAAGACCCTGGGTTCCATCCCCAGAACCACAAAAACCTAACTAGAAGTCTGTTCTTCTAATGAGGTCTGTGTTCTACATAGCTTATGTCATCTTTTAAATTACTAATGCACTTACCACCAGATACCACCACTTTGGCACCAGTTAGTTCTGGTCGGTCACTTTTTGTTAATTTCTGGTCAAGCCATTCTGATATTCCCACTGATGAAGAACTTGGTGCTGCATACATTGACAGACAAATTAAAAATGATGATGACTTCAAGTATATACTGATAATTATTTTTAAGTCCAACACATAAACATCCAATTCTCGGAAACTCAAGTTTCTGCATTTTAGGGTCTCAATTTCATTTTCTTTAACTAAGAAGCATTAAGAGGGCATGACTCTTTTGAGAAGTTGATGCTATTCCTAAGTTCATCTGTAAAAAACAAAATAACCCATTCTCTCTGGGGTTCAAATAAGATGCCAGACATGTTAAAGTGGAAGCCCTATTTCTACCATTATTACAATCTTGTTATGCTGAATCACTCACATACACTAGGAAACAGTACTGAGAGTTAAACAGCCCTAACACAGACCTAACAGTTTCATCATAATCCATCTTCTCTCCTACTCTTTAATCTACCAAGGTAATTATTCTTGTACCAAGATGATGTAAAACAGACATAAATTATAATTATTCATATAATCTTAGAATATGAGTGCACTATTAATTAAAGTAGATGTCACCCCTTGTTGTAATCTAAGCTAAACAAACAAGAAATGCCAACCTATCAAAAGGCTTATATGAATACTTACCCTTTTCTGAACTGGCACTACCTCCACTTGTTGCTGCAGCCTCAAAAGATGTTCCTCGAACAGAAAACACCTTCACTTTCTCATCACATTTCACTGTACACAATGCATTTCCTGAAACACAAATTTTATTATGAGGAAGGAATGCCAAAAGTATTCCTCTCAGGTTCAGAATTTATTTTACGAAGATGAGGCAAAAAATAATCATTGGTAAGTTGTTTCCTACCCCTGCTAAGTCTAGGAAAGGAAGAACACCAGAGTAAAGACTGTCACCAGGGACCACCTGTACAGCTCTGGATGGCTTTTAAAGCCAGGGTTACTGCCTGGAATCAACAAACTGAAGCAGGTGGCTGTAGTGAGAAGGCGCCTCTCAGCAGGGGGTGGGAAGGAAGCGTCTTTCTCCCAAACCAACTCTATCAGTAACCTAAAAATACGAGCTGCTATACCTTACTACAAATGCAACTGCTATCCATGCCAAAGGAATATACAACGTGAAAGCACGGCAGGACGTAAAGTACAAGTTCAGAAGAAACAGTCTTTTTTTCTTTTCTTTTTTTTGGTTTTTCAAGACAGGGTTTCTCTGTATAGCCTTGGCTGTCCTAGAACTCATTCTGTAGACCAGGCTGGCCTCAAACTCAGAAACTCGCCTGCCTCTGCCTCCCAAGTGCTGGGATTAAAGGCATGCGCCACCACTGACCAGAGAACCAAAGTCTTAAAAGAATGTGACTGACACTATAACCAAATACTTGAACATTACTGAAGATTACAGGTCTGATGGAACATACAACAATTTTAACCAGAACAAAGGCAGTAGCCAAAATTGCTGCCTTCTCTAGCCCCACTGGAGATCAATGTGCTTAGAAATAATCAATCAAATAAAGAGATGCTGAAATGAATTGCTTAATGTACACTGAACTTCAATTGCACATTGAAAGCAAAGACTGAGAATACTATTTTAAAAAGTGTTTGCTTTTTATACTGGCTGGTTTTGTGTGTCAACTTGACACAAGCTAGAGTTATCACAGAGAAAGGAGATTCTGTTGAGGAAATGCCTCCATGAGATCCAGCTGTAAGGCATTTTCTCAATTAGTGATCAAAGCAGGAGGGCCCATTGTGGGTGGTGCTATCCCTGGGCTGGAGGTCTTGGGTTCTATAAGAAAGCAAATTGAGCAAGCCAGGGAAAGCAAGCCAGTAAGTAAAATCCTTCCATGGCCTCTGCATCAGCTCCTGCTTCCTGGCCTGCTTGAGTTCCTGTCCTGACTTCTTTTGGTGATGAACAGCAATGTAGAAGTGTACGCAGAATGAACCCTTTTCCCCCCAACTTTCTTCTTGGTCATGATGTTTGTGCAGGAATAGAAACCCTGACTAAGACACCTTTCAAGGTACTACTTACAAAATATAGCTACTTAAACAAGACCTGAACAATGACGATAGCAACAGATATGCTGGTACGGAAGGGTGACGTCTCACAGGTCCCATCACTAGACAAAGAAGTACAGGAAAGTAATGACTGCTGAGAGAGGAGAGCTAGTCTCTCCCAGGCATGAGCCCTTTAATTGGTTATCCAAACAGAAGTAGCCAGCTCTGAAACCATATGCACACAAGCAAACTAAACAGACATAGTAGTTGTATTTATATAGTTATGCATATGTGTGTAACAGTAATAAAGAAAAATGGGCTATCAACTGACAGCAAAGGAAATGACAGGAGGTTCAAGGGAGAAGTGATATAATTACATCACAATTAAAAATTTAAAATACATATATATTGGATGGCAAACTTAATTTTTATTAACCACTGGGGGGGGGGGGATCTCACTCCATAAACTGTAAAGCCAGTATAAAAGCACTGTGCACATAATAAATCAGACAGAATACCATGTCGGGGTCTAGTAGCTTTTCTCAACTAAAGCATTTCTCAGAAACCTTTAAGATGGTCCATTTAATTGTAGGTTTAGTTCCAAATCCTCCTTTTAAGATTCATGTATACTGTGAAAATTAGCATGCTGACTGTATCCTTAGAACTTACCTGCATAGATAGTTCTCACAAATGTGTCAGGTGACTTGATGTCAATGATGTCAGAAACTGGGGCAACATTAAGTTTAGCTGCTACTCTGGGCAGAAGGTTCTAAAAGAGAAAAGCAGTGAGCTACACATATGCAAGCTGACTGATATAAGGATCAACAATGCTATCTCCTAAACCCCTTTAAAGGGATGTGCATCTTCTGCAGACACCTTAATTCAAATTCAAATATTTTACACTTCACATGCATCTTTGGACAAGGGACGCCAGCCCAGATTTTGAGATAGTCTTTGAAATTAAGTGCCTACCATTTCTGTATACTAAGAGATATAGAAGATTTATAGTAATAAGAAGCTGATTCAATTTGATAAATTATGAGATCTACTGCCCTAATAAATATCAAGTACAAAATGTGACAGTTATGGATCCTTGAATTTAAACAAGAGAAAGAGAAAAAAATAGAAGAGTAAAATACTGGAAAAGCTTTTATTATATATATTTACTAGAAAATATAAAAGAAAAAATTTCAACAGGCGGTGCAACCACTGTCAAGTGCATGTTGTATAAACAGATCAAGCACAGCAGCCTGTGTGTCACACATAAAATGAACATCAGAAAGAAGCAGGCATGCTCTGGCTGATACAAGCACATAACAGTTATATGTTATACATGTGTAACTTTGTTCTCAGTAGCCAAATCCTTAAGGAGGTCCAAATCCCCTTGGGTCTACCATGACTCTAGGATTCTAAAGCAGAAGAGAGTCACTTAGTAAAGACTGAATTTCCAAGTTCTGGACTGACTGAGGTTCTTTTCCATAATATATGTAATTTTAAAAGAGAAGCATTGCTTTTTTTTGGTAAGATCTATTTATTTTATGTAAGTAGACTGTAGCTGTCTTTAGACACACAAGAAGAGGGCACCAGATCCCATTACACATGGTTGTGAGCCACCCTGTAGTTGCTGGGAATCAAACTCAAGACCTCTAAAAGAGCAGTCAGTGCTCTTAAACACTGAGCCATCTCTTCAGCCCTGAGAAGCATTGATTTTTATCCCACAAAGACACTGACTTCATAGCTCATTCAGTGGTATCTCCCTGATTTCATGACACTGCTTCTGGAAGGCATACTTTCAAGACAACACCACAAGAAACTGGCTCTCTCTTCTGTAAAGATTTTTCCAAACTCCCTGTCATTCTACCTTATTCTGTATTAGCCTTGACTAGCATGAACTTAATATCCATGCTGTACGACCCCTAACTAGGATTCTAAGCACCCTGACGGTAGGGGTTGTGACTTCTAGTTCTCTTCTTTTCCTGTCCTGTTTCTACTCAGTGACTTCCTACAAATGATGCTACAAGTACTAACAGCATGAGCTTCCTGACTGCAGAGTTTCTGAAGGAAGAGGTTCTAATTTGCATTTTGTCATACGTCATACCTGCATTAGATAGTAATCCTCTTTCAAACATGAATAAAGAACTCTGGCCTTAACTACTACTAAGTACCAATGTTAACTTCCTTGCTCTGAAGATCATCTTCTTCCACCCTTTCCCATTCCCATTTCTACTACTTCTTCACCCCTTTCCACCTTCACTGTGCTCTACCATGCTGCCCAACTTCCTAAACACCCCTTCTTTCCTCTGAGGTCCCCTTTCTACTTTCATGGCCTATACTCACTCACACACTCACACACACACACACACACACACACACACACACACACACAAACATTCAAAGCTAAGACCCACACACCAGAGAAAGAGTATATTGTATTTGTTTTTCTGAATCTGGGTCTCTCAATATACGAGCTTTCAGATTCATCTATTTTCCTGAAATTTTCATTTTTATTTCTTACTGCCCTGCATTCACACATTTCCTGCACCCATTTATCTGTGGATGGACATCTAGGCTGGTTCTATTTCCTTGCTATTGTGAATAATTTCACAGTAAGGTGTGCAAGTATCTCTAAAGTAGGATATAGGGTCCTTTGGGTGTAAGCCCACGAATGGCACAGCTGGCTCATATGATAGTTCTACTTCTAAGTCTTTGAGAAACCTGATTTCTATAATGGCTGTACTAGTTTACACTTCCACCAGCAGTAAATAAAGGCTCCCTCTTCCCCTACATCTTCACCACAATTCTCTGTCCTTTGTTTTCTTGATGATGGCTACCCTGATGAGGATGAGGTGAAATCTAAAGTTTTAATGTGCATTTCCCTTATGGTGAAGGAGGTTGTATACTCTGACAAGTACTTGAATGCCCTCCCTCAAACCCATGTGTTAAAGGCCTGGTTCTAGCATTTGGAGATGATGGAATCTTTAGGAAGTAGGACCTATGACAAGACACTTGGCATTATACCTCAAAACCTATGGCAAGACACTTGGTATTATACCTCAAAGGAAATACTGAAATGCTCATTCATTCCTCCCTCTTTCCTTCTCCTCCCTTCTCTGTTTTCTGGATACTACAAAGTTAGCAATTATGTCTTGTTGGGGGCCGACTTTTAGCAGAAAGCGGCTATTAGCTTTGCAGCCATCTTGAGCCATATACCCTGACATGAGACTTGGATTACAATAGCCTACAACAGCTGAGCACACTCTGATAATCTTGGTTTAGATACCTTGGGTGTGTGAGATTAAAGGTGTGTGAGATTAAAGGTGTGTAACTTAAGAGTGTGATTTAGAAGTGTAGAGATCAGATTTAGAGACAAGACCTAAGGGAATGATTAAAGGTGTGACCAAAAGGCATAGCTTAGAAGTGAGACATATAAAGGCGAGAGACAGAAGAGAGAACAGAGAGACACTTTAGAGAGAACAATTTGGAGTAAGACAGAATCAGACACAGCAGACAGAGGAGACAGAGAAGCAGACACTTAGAGGAAGAGAGACTGAAGAATAAACGGGATTGAAACACACTCTGTCTGGTCTCCATTCTTCAAGTTAGTTCCCCTCTCTCTTGCTGAACCCCGACCCTCTGACCGGAGTGGCAGCTTGGACCGGGACACAGTGGCCGCCAAACTCGGGGCAGCCTGGGCCTCAACATTTTTTGGCCGCCCAAACGTGGGGCTAGTGCGGTTCTCAACATTTTTTGGCCGCCCAAAGTGGGCCAGCTTAGGTCTCAACAATGTCTTCTCATACACTTCTATCATGACTTCCTAATTCACCACAGAGCCAAAGTGATTGAAACCATAAGCCAAGATAACATACCTTCTTTTACTCAGGTCTTTTTTTTCACAGTGACAAAAAAGTAATAAACACACAATTCACAGGTTTATCACAGACCTACTATGGTCTCCCTATGCAATTCCTCCTATGGACTTTTCCTCATTTTAAATGCATTTATAGGTTATAGCACCAGCATCTATCTATTTTGTGGCTTTTTTTTTCTTTTTTCTTTTCTTTTTTTTTTTTTTTTTTTGGTTTTTCAAGACAGGGTTTCTCTGTGTAGCCCTGGCTGTCCTGGAACTCACTCTGTAGACCAGGCTGGCCTCGAACTCAGAAATCCGCCTGTCTCTGCCTCCCAAATGCTGGGATTAAAGGCGTGCACCACCACTGGCCGGCTATTTTGTGGCTTTTATTGTCAAGCTTTTATCTGTAATAAAGTCAAGGCCAGAGTAATAAAATTTGGGAATTAAAACACAGCAAAAACTGTTGTTGGGCTCATAGTCTTGCAGGTAAACTTCCATCAACCAAACTCAAGATTTAATTACCCAACACTGAAACAGTACTCTCAAGAGACTGGGTGGTCCACAAAGATTCACCAATTTAGAGGGAGATGGTAAAATTTGTAATACCATATGTTGGCAATTTAACAATTTCTACAGACTTCACAGAGGGAAACAGGAAAATTTAGATATAAGTATTTACTGATGTTTATAGAAATCTATTCAGGCTGGACCGAGGCTTTCCACCAAGCATGAAACTACACCCACGGTGACAAGGAAGCTCTTAGAGGTCACACTGCCAAGGTATGGGCTTCCTCAGATGATAGGGTCAGACAATGGACCAGCTTTTATGTCCCAGGTAAGTCAGGGACTAGCGAATATTCTAGGGATTATTTAGAAACTTTATTGTGCATATAGACCCCAGAGTTCAGGACAGGTGGGAAGAATGAACAAAACCCTAAAAGACACCTTAACTAAACTGACCTAAGAGACTGGCAATGACTGAGTAACTCTCCTTCCCTTCACTCTCTACTGGGTGTAAAACTCCCCTTACCAGATGGGACTCATCCCTTTTGAAATCGTGTTTGGGACACCCCACCCCCATCCTGGCTCCCTATTATTCTTAACATACAGGCAGAGGTCATCTCTGAGTTCGAGTATCGCCAATTGCTAGATGATGTCAAAGGTATCCGATGGGCTCATAAACATGTTTGACCTAAACCTCATATTCTCTAAAAAGCAGGTCCCCTTCCCCTCGCCCTAAAGGTCATGGGATTGCAGCATGAAATCACAGACCTGTTTACAGTTGAAGACTAGCAGGAGAAAAATTCAGCTTCAGGACTCCCTCCTGATTCCCACTGATGAGGCCTCCACCCAAGTCTCACAAGAACTGAGTGAGGACACCCCTGGCCCCCTATAAAATATAACTTCAGGAAGCCTCATGATTGGGCCTTCTAGTCACCAGAGAAAGGGGGAAATGAGAGACTAAATCTTTTGGGTTCAGTCTCCATCTTAAAGAACCCGACTTACAGTTAAACTCAAGTTAACTAACAGGTCAGTACCTAGCACCAGTTTCCAGGCTAACCCCCAACAAGACCTATATCTCGCACTAGTTTCCAGGTTATTCCCCAACAAATCTGCACCTCCAGGTTACAAGCCTGCCCCTGACACTTCACTTCCTAACAACCACCAACCAGGAGGAAAATAGAAGTTAAGTTTATGGTTTGGCTCTAGCACCAGACAATTATGTTAAAGAACATAATGGGCCCCCAGTCAGATGTGTACCAGGCTAGATACCCTTTCTTGTCTCTATAAATGCTGGCTTCAACTGGGCTTGGGGTCCCCTCCTGTTCTCCTGCATCAGAGACAGTGGTGCGGCCCAAGCTCAAGTTTGACTAAAGAGACTCTAATGCAATTGCATCAGATTCAGCTCCTTGGTGGTCTTTTTGGGGTTCATGAACGTTTCCTGGCACAACAATAGAGAGTGCATATGATCAGACTGCAGCCACCTTTAAGGCTGTCCCAAGCCGTAGCACAGTCCTTGCTAAATCCCTAGAGTAGACAGACAGACTTAGATTTTCTATTATATCCACCAGCCATCCAAGTAAATCATCTCTTAAAATACAGAACTAAGCTGCCTGCCTGTAATCCCAGCACTTGAGAGGCAAAGTCAGGTGTCTGAGACCATCCTGATCTACAGAGTGAGTACCAGGACAGCTAGGGCTAGAGACACAGAGAGAGATAGAGATAGAGATAGAGATAGAGATAGAGATAGAGATAGAGAAAGAGATAAAGAGAGAGAGAGAGAGAGAGAGAGAAACACACAGAAAAAATTGCATTTAACAAGTTTTATCTGGGCCAATTACAAAACCTAGTGGCAAGTTAATAAATTATAATCAAATTCTAAAAGAATAGTTATCTTTGGACAAAATTTGAAAATTTGATGAAATCTTGAAACGATAAATGTTAGCAGTATGCCTCTTAGTGCAAGCAAGTCAGGACTGGCTATTTAAACAGAGACTATTACATTTCCAGTCCAGGGAAATTCATGCTGTTCAAGTAGAAAGGGCAGACTGCACTTCTCACCTTTCCAAAAGCAGATGCTCCAGCACAGATGTGTGTGTAACTGAACTGCTTCTGAGTTTCCAAAATCAATGGTGTGAGTTCCTCTGAGAATGAAACACATTTGGTGAAACACATTTCATGCTGTCTTCATAATCTCTATTGGAGCTTCAGAAGAGACACGATATTTTCCCATGGAACACCTCACCTGGAAGGAGGCCTTTGTATGCATCATGCTGAGCCACCAGAACCTTTGTCACACCAGCTACTTTGCAGAGATCCTGGGCCACCTGTGATAAAGAAAAGGGTCTCTAAGTATTCTCTGAGAGAAACAATGAACCAACACTGTTAAGTTTTAACCAACCATAAAATCTTAATGGCCAAGTATGAAAAATTACTTTTTGTTATTTTTGAGATGGTGTGGAAGTATAAATAAAAATGTCCCCCATGGGCTCAGATACTGATATGCTTAGTTCCCAGCTGATGAACTCTGAAAGGATTAGGAGGTGTGTTCCTGTTAAGAAGGTGTGCTGCTAGGAGGGGTGGGGGAGGGAGGAAGGGGGCATGGGGTTAAGGTTTCAAAAGCCCACACAAAGCCCAGTCCTCTCCCTCTCCTTCCCCACTCCTTTATCAATCAAATTAAGGAAATGCCCTACAGACTGGCTTACAGTGGATCTTTTGGAGGCATTTTTCAGTTGAGGCTCCCTCCTCTCTGATGACCTGTCAAGTTGACATAAAACTATCTAGTACAGCCAATAAAAAGAATTTTAAAAAATAAAAAACATTACTGCTTTTTTTTTTTTTTTTTTTTTTTTTTGGTCTTATTTTAGTATTCTTTCTCCCCAGAAGGGTCTTGCTACCAGCCTTAGCTGGCCTAGTATTCACTACATAGCCCAGGTTGGCCTTGATCTTGCAACAATCTTCTACCTTCCATCTCCTGAATACTATGATTACAAACATTCCATACTAGGTTTTTAAAAATTATTCTTTTTTAAATAAAGTTTTAAAAAGTTAGTTATGTGTACGGGGAGGGCATATATGTACACAAGAGTGCAGGTGTCCAGGGAAGTCAGAGGTGCTGGGTCCTCTAGAATTAACATTACTGGCAGATGTAAGCTGTCAGCATGGGTGCTGGACATCAAACCTGGGTCCTCAGCAAGAGCAGTCTGTATGCTTAAACATACTGAGCTATCTCTCCAGCCCTTTCTAAAAAAAAATTTTTTTTTAAATTATTTTTTAATTTTTATTATTTATTTATTTATTTAATGTATATGAGTATACTATCATTCTTCAGACACACCAGAAGAGGGCATCTGATCCCATTACAGATGGTTGTGAGCCATCATGTGGTGGCTGGGAATTGAGCTCAGGGAGAGCAATCTTGACTGCTGAGCCATCTCTCCAGCCCCTTCTAAAAAATTCTTAAACAAAGAAAATTACAAGCCAACTGATTGTACTATGAACTGACCTAATTAGTCACACTATAAAAATGTTACCTTAAAAAACAAAAGAACTGGGGTGGAGAGAAACACACGGCAGTTAAGAGCACTTCCTGCTCTCAATGGTGACCTAGGTTCAGGTCCTAGCACCTACATGGCAGCTCAGAACTATCTGTAACTTGAGTTCCAAGGGTTCTGATAGCCTCTTTCTGGCCTCCAGGGCACTGCATACTTGATTCCTATTTGAACATAAAGGCAAAACTCACATACATAAAATATAAATAAATAAAATATTTTTAAATACTAATTGATAAACAGCCTTTTATTCAAAATTAGCTAAAAACTATGCTTTTTCATTGATGCTAATTTAAGTTCATTATTTTAGGAGGAGAAAAGTAAAAACTGGATGTGATACCCAGTACTTGGGAGGATGAGGTAATAGGATCACAGGTTCTAAGCCAGTGTAGGATAGAGTGACATCCCTGCTCACAAGTCCAAAGGGAAAAAAGAAGGGAGAAGAGGAAGAAAGGACTAAAATGAGATTATCTGTCTGTCTGTCTGTCTGTCTGTCTATCTATCTCTATCTATCTATCTATCTATCTATCTATCTATCTATCTATCTATCTATTAAATAACCAAGCCAATAAGACACTAAGGTTAGACTTGGGACCTGTTAGAAGTGAAGGGCAGAACTTCTCTATTGCTGACCATACTTCATTTGACAATAATTTCTTCTGGGAGTAAGATTAATAACCCCAAGAAGTAGAGAGAAATCTTCAATTACGCCCATTGTCAACATGGAGTTTCTGCCTAGATACATATCTACAACAAAGAAAAGTATTTTCTTGTTTAACTTCTCATTTTTTCCTGTTTAGACTCAAGAAGGGCTTCTGAGAAACCTTCGACTACTCTGATTGTCTGTACAAAGGGCAATTAGCATTCTTCCTTTAAAGTAACTTTAGAAGAGTGGTTTCTGCTTATCAGTCTCATCAGCCATTACTGTCTTCCATTTGCTAATTCACTAATGAGTAGGCATGGAAGCTGTGCCCCCTAACCTCAGGCTCCCCAATACTCACTGAGAGGAGGACCCAGGTGGGCTCTGCCAGGCTGCCTGCTCAACAGCACAGCAGGCTTACTGTGTTATACAGAGACGCACCAGTATTAGCATCTCTGGTTTCAAGAACATTCCCAATTAAGAACCCACTAATTCCAAAGTCAAACACATCAGCCTGGATATAAAGAGGAACAGAATTTCCCATTAGAACTTTTTTTTTTACTGTCAAATTTCCAGTACTACATAGAATAATCACTCAGTTTATGATTAACAGCTGAAGGAAACAGTACAAAACTAAAAATCTGTCTACATTATTAGCAGACTCCTTTCTTAAAAATAAGAACAAGACATACATAAGACTGAAACTGATTAAATATCAAGTACTTTTTAAAAATTTTAAAGTAGTTAAAATCACAACAAAACAAATAAATCTAACATCTGTTTATATTTAAAAACTGAGCAGACCAAAAATAAAATTGGCTTAACTCTATTATGAGACATTGTGGTAAACAGTCTGTATAAGATTCAAAAATCATTGGGTAGTGTTGATGCACACCTTTAATCCCAGCACTTGAGAGCCGGAGGCAGGCAGATCTCTGAGTCTGAAGAAAACATGGTCTACAGAGCAAGTTCCAGGACAACCAGCCAGGGCTACACAGAGAACCCTGCCTCGAAAAACACTAAGAAAAAAAGTTCAATAACCATTGATTGGTATTTCTGTGTGAAATGTAATTTGAGAAGAATGAGACATAGATTTGAATTCTTCTACCAATTAAATACTAGCACCCCTGATACTTTGCCCAGATTGACCACTTTCTGGAATTAGAAGCAATTAACAATTACACTCATCGTACAGAAGGGATCTGCTATTAACCTCTAAGGGGACTCAGATACCATTCTACTTGGTACCTGATGGCACAGGATGGTGCCAGCAGAACTAAATCGAGCATTCCACCTCATTTTGAAAGATAAAATGCTTCACAAGAAAACCTTTTGGTTCTTTTTTCATACCCAATAATATCTGTGACCCTGGCCATTTAATGAGGACTAGAGCCCAGTTTGGGTTTTGGTCCTCTGCATAATTCTCTGTTGCCATCTTTCATTTCCCTGCCTCTTGATGGAGATTATATTTGCTATGGCTAACCTTAAAAAGCTCTCACCTTGTCACACTTGGTTCCAGCTACTAAGCAGGACACTTCACCTCCAAGGCGGCCAGCTGCAGTGATGGCATTTAGGGTAATGGGTGCTAGAGAATCATTTGCATGCTCAGCTATTACCAATGTACTCTGAAAACGGAGGAGTGAGGCCTGAAAGAAATGGAGAGGAACATTAATGTAGTCTTTCAAAATAACTGTTATGCATGTGGACTTTACAGAAAACACTGTGATATGCAATGCTGTTTTTTAAGTGTATTAATAAAATATTTCCTTGATAGCATAAATTAGGCTGTGTCTACCTGTATAATACAAGACCCTTACCTAACAAAAATCAAGAAGTCTTATGTCAACTTGACACAAACTGGAGTTATCTGAAAGGGGGGCACCTGAATTTAGAAAATGCCCCCATAAGATCTGGCTGTAAGGTATTTTCTTAATTAGTGATTGATGGGGGAGGGCCCAGCCTGTTTTGAGTGGTTCCGTCCCTGGGCTGGTGGTCCTGGGTTCTACAAGAAAGCAGGCTGAGCAAGTCAGTAAACAGCACCCCTCCATCACCTCCTGCCTCCGGGTTCCTGTCCTGACTTCCTTCGATGATGAAAAACAATATCAAAGTGTAAGCCAAATAAACCCTTTCCTTCCCAACTTGCTTTTTGGTCATGGTGTTTCACTGTAGCAGAAAGACAGTTCGTTCGTTTGTTCCTTCGTTCCTTCCCGTCTGTCTTCCTTCCCTTCTTCATTTTTTATTTTTTTCTAGACAGGGTTTCTCTGTATAGCCCTGGCAATCCTGGAACTCTCTGTAGACCAGGCAGGCCTCAAACTCAAACTCTGTAGACCACCTGCCTCAGTCTCCTGAGTGCTACAATCAAAGGCATGGGATACTACTGCCTGGCTTAAAATGCAAATTTCTTAACCCTAAAAAAAATTGTGTATCAAAACAATTTTCCCACTATGTCCAATAAATATCTGACAGAGACCTCAATTTAAAATCCTTAAACACAATCTGCTAACTGTCAAGCTAGGAAATGGACAAATTCTATCACTAATTGTATTCAGTTACACACCAGACTTCTACTAAGAATATTGAGACATTAGTATATTCAGAAATAATGGGTTTGAATCAGTTACTAAAGTTGATTCCCATTAATTTGGGGGAAAATCATTCAATATCTAAGTAGCTAAAAGCAGAATCCTATTTTTAAAAGATAACACAAAAGGTTGGAGATGGTTCACTTGGTGAGGGCACCTGCCCTATGCCTCAAGTCCTGAGTTTCACCCCAGACTCATATGGTTGGAAAGACAGCAGTGATTCCACAAGTTGCCTTCTGACCTCCATGTGTGCACTGTGACATGTGCATGCACCTTCCAATGAAAGATGTGATTTAAAAAGTTTTTAAAACACCAAGCAGCAATTTTGCTGGTATTTCAACATTTAAATATGCTTAGAATTAAAGGGGGTGAGCCAAAGTCATATCTAGCACAGGATATCAAACCACCACCAAAACATAGTTCATGGCCACGCAGGATACTTTCCAAAAAGAAACCAAAAATAAATAAATAAATAAATAAATAATAATAATAATAATAATAATAATAATAATAATAAAAACAAGAATAGTCCCCATGCTCAAAGATTTCCTGGGAACTAAGATTTGTGCATGTATAACCAATTGTAAGATAAGATAGTTTTTCAACTGAAGAGAAGCAAATGGTGAAAGATGCAGATCATGAAGTAGAGGAAAGGGAGTCAGTGTGACAAGATGAGAAATGACAGCAGAGAAGTGAAGAAAGAAGACTGGATCTGATCTCACAGGACTGCATGAGAAATGGAGAAAAGGGAACTTAGATCAAGTAGCACAGGCTTTACTTGACAAAATTGTTCACTTCTACCACAAGAGTGGAGAGAGAGCTGTACATCTTTGATGGTTTTCTGTAGAGATTGTTACTTTGGTGGTGGGGAGGGCAGGTGGCAGTTGTCACAGAAACCCTTCTATGTCCCTCTTTCTCAACAGTGATTCTGCATTCATGAGTACCATGGCAAAAGTATTGCCCTCCCTTCCCCTTTCAGTCAGCAGGAGACTGGATCATGGACTAACACATGGTTTTTGGCTACAGTGCAGACCATACAGACATCCACGTGGTTCTTGGTGTCAGCAGATGCCACTAACCTCAGCATGGCCTCCTGTGGCAGTGTAAAGCATGGATGTCAGCTCAGTCCTATGCCACTACATGGGCCCAGGGCACCAATCACAGTCCTTGGTGGCAGCACAGGCCAAGGACATCAATGTGGCTTCAGTTGGCGGTATAGGCCTCAATATGGCCCTTGCCGGGCATCACAGTACACACCTTCAATCCCAGAACTCAGGAGGCAGAGGAACTCTATTAGTTTGAGGCCAGCCTGGCCTACAGAATGAGTTCCAGGACAGCTGAGATTGTTACACAGAAAAAAAAGTCTCAAAAAACCATCCACATGAACCTCCAGCTTCAAAGCAGCTTAGGGCAGCAAAAAATGGATACCAAAGTGGCCTCCACAGAGGTCTTTTGAGGAGGTCCAATCCAGAAAACAAACCATTCTTCATCTTGAACATCCTCTTATTGCTCAGAGCCAGGCCAATCAGGCAGCTGGGTTGCATGCTTCAGGGCTGAGTTGGAGTGCAAGCTCATGTTGCTGCACACCACCCTGTCAGCCCTCATCATCTCCCACCCATCCACTGCAGACAGCTTTGCATACAAATATTCATTACAAAGAGTTGTTGGTCTGGTTCCAGGTTTTTGGTTTCTGAAGCACCATAAATATTGGACCATTGCTGTGAGTCTTCTCAAATATCCTGCTATTGTCTAAAGTCAGGGTGATTTTGCAGCTAAGTAGGGCTTTCTGGGGCAGGTTCTGTGTGAGGTCCTGACTGCTGCACATCTCCCTGCCCTCAATATCTGCCATCCCAGGCTTTGCCAGGCTCAACTATTGTGTCTGTAGCCTATGGGCAGCCTTCTATCTCCCAGCACGGCAAACAGCACAGGCCACAGCTACAGTGGCTCCATGAGGGAAGGCAGCCTGTAGGTCTAGAGCCAGCCCCATTCAGCAATGACTTGTTTCTATGGAAGCTCTAAAGGGACGCATCTCCTTGTCCAGGGTGACAGCAGCCTCACTGCTCATCAGGAATGACTTGTGTTTACAGCCTGCTGGCTGAGACAGAACAGCACAGGGTATAGATTCATCATTATTCTGGCTCTGTTTGCCATCTTTCCTTGCAGTTTTGTGTGTCTACACTTTAAAAGCATCTACCCATAAGCCTCCTCAATCTTTTTTATTTAGTTGTTCTAGAACTATTGCTGGCCCTGCAGACTCCTTTTTTGCTCCTAGGAACTTCCATGGGTCCCTCATACTCCAAGGACCTCTGCAGCAGGTACTGGTGGCCATAGCCATCTTTCTCCCTTCCTCTTATATAGACAGTTTTAAATAATCAATTAATATGAGAGATATTTTGTTCCTACTTTAGCCTCAGAAACACTATATTAAAAATAAAAACATGTTAATACACAGGTCATGAACAGGATCAAAACAATGGTAAGTTGACTGATTTCAACAGACAAAAGTAAAAAAAAATATGAACATTGTAATTTTAGATATATTTATGTGTATGAATGTTTAGCCTGCATGTGTCTATCTATGTGCACCCCCTGGAACCCACAGAGCTCAAAGGAATCTATCAGATCCCCAAAACTGGAGTTATGGATGGTAGTGAGCCACCATGTGGGTGCTGGGACTCCAGCACTCTTAACCACTGAGGCATCTCTCCATCACATAAAAATATTTATAACCTAAGGGGGTTAGTTCTCTTCACGTAGATTCCAGGGACCCGTCAAATTACAACTATCAGGCTTGATAGCAAGCACCTCTGCCCACTAAGCTATCTCAATGACCTATAGTTTTAATCTAAGAAAAAACTTAGCTGGGTAGTACAGACCTGGAATCTAAGCTCCTAATAAATCTAAAACAGGAAGAACACAAATTCAAGTCCAGCCTTGGCTACAAAGTTATCAATCTGAATCAAAATAAAAAGAAGCTGGGTATAAAGATAAAAAAAAAAAATCAATGGTAGAATACTTGTCTAGCATCTCCAGTACCACAAGCAATAAAAAACTAAAATGTTAGAGAAAACCATCATTTTCGTTACTGTGTAGTAAGACGCTTAGCAAACTTCAGTTTCCTAAGACTTTGCAATACCCTTTCAGACTTTCTCCAGCCCCCAGAGGAGTTTATTCTCCCCAAATACCCATTCTTTCTACACTGATCCTCTTAATGTGCTTAGCATGTATCTTCTCCAAGCTACCAAACAGGCAAGGATTGCTTTCACTATGAATCCAGTATCTACTTCTGTGCCTGGCACATAAGTGGCACTCAGTGAATGCTGAGAGACAAAATGAAAAGGTTTCCCAAAGTATTTGAAGCCTAAAAAGCAACAGTTCCTAGATCATCTGTAAGTTAATCACTGCTGTGACCCATAAGAAGGAACTTAAGGAAAAAAGAATCTGTTCTGGCTCTAGCTAAAGAAGGTAAAGTTCATGGCAGGAAAGATGGCAGAATTCACAGGAATGGAGCATGCTGCGGGGCTTCCTTCCTGGAGCAAGAGAGAAATGGATGCTGGTGCTCAATTGGCTTTCTCCTTCTTCCTTGTTCATTCCACTTAGAACATCAGCCCAAAGGATGCTGCCACCACTTTCAGGGCAGCTGTCCCTCCTTAGTTAAACAACTCTGTGAACACATTCACAGACAAACCCAAAGATGTGACTTATTAATGCCTACATGGGTTTTGTTTTGTTTAAGACAGAGTCCCAATGGCCTGAAATTCAATATATAGACAAGGCTGACCTCCAGCTCAAAAGATCTGTGTGCCTCTGACTCCTGAGTGCTGGGATTACAGACTAGTGTTACCTCACTGGGCTCCCTATGCCAATCAAGCTGACAATCCAATTGGTTATCACAAAGCAGTATACAACTTGCTAAGCACTAACATAGATAACCCACCATGCTTCTTGGGAATTTATTTAGATACTGACTACACTTAGTTCCAAAGAGTAAAATGTGAATTTTTTTTTCTTTTCTTTTGCATTCCAGCCATTTCCTGTATAAAGCTGACTGGTCTGTTATTAAGTAGCATATTTCTTGAGTGCAGGGTTTAAAAGTCATCACCCTCCCTATACTCTCTAAGAGCCAACCTTATAACATCCACAGATCCCCCTACTATTCTTGCCTTTTTCTCCTTAACTCACAGCAAGCTGGCTTCCATCTCTTCCATAGCTCTAAGCCAATCTCTTTGGTCACAAACACTCCTGATGAGCTAGTCCAGTGGACACATTCTGGTCCTTCTCTTACTCAACTCAACACTACTGACACTCTTTTGTTTACAGTGAGTTTCTTGGCATTCTGATCACTACAACTCCACGTCCTAGCACCCTGGCAAACCCCCTCATAGCCTAGAGGAGTAAGAGCCGAACTAACCTATTTCTCCCAACCACCTTTAAGAAAGTAAACGGAATAAGGACACAGGGAACAGGTATGGAAGGGTGGGGGAAGGGAGTGAGACTTGGTTTTGCTTTTCCTTCTTAACTAAAAAACAAACAGAAAATAGTGAGAATGAACTAAAAAACCTTGCCAAATAGTATTTAAAGGGATTAAATAATATATACTTAAAGTCTCCTATCCCTACTTAACATACATTTTGTCATAATAAAATGTATATTACATTTTTATACTTAAACTGCTTTAACCTCTTTAGTAATAAAACATAGCAGCTTTCAACCATGACTAGAAATGTCATATGACATTGATTATAATATTAAAAACAGTCAATTTACTTCATTTTAAAAACAGACAAGACTCTTAGTAGACACATTGGCAGACAGCATTAATTTTAATGAAATCACTTTATGCAATAAATTTTGTTTCAGAATCACACAAAAATTGGCTCCCTTCTTTCAAACGAAATTTAAATATGCATGTGAATCACAGAGTTCAGTACCATTCATCAATGTTGGACAATGGGCTCTGAAAAATGTCCTGTCCTTAATAGTTCACAGCATCTCAGTGATGACACATGCTCCTTCCTCTCTGCCAATGAACACAGAGACAAGAGCACTCAAATGACCTCAAAGTGTTGCTTCACTTACTACACACACAAAAAAAATTTAGGCTCTTACTAACCGACAAAAAATTTTAAAAACAAATTAATAATAATAACTCACACAATAACTCAGCCAACTGCAAATTCTAAACTATTTTCTTTGAGTGGACTCTAGCTCTATAACTTGATATAGACTTGCCTTCACTGATGGGTGTCCGAACAGAGTGACTATGCTACCAATATTTGATACGCAAAGACAGGAGGATTACTTTGAGTCTTGGGTCAGCCAAGTCTAGTCAAGACTTTAACTCCAAAAGACAAAATAAACAAAAGCACCTTCATTCAGATGACTTTGAGGATTTCCTCCATAAGAACATCACTCCATGACACAGATCAGCTGAAATTCAAATGGCTTGGATAGTAAAAATGTTATTAGTAAAAACATTTTTTTTTGTTTTTTTTTTTTAAAGAAATCATAGTTACAGAGGTTTTTCTTGATTTCTTTTCTTTTCTTTTTTTTTTAATTTAAGAGTAGAAGCTAGAGAAAGAGCCCAGTGGATAAAGAATTTGCCCAGCCAAGTATGAGAGGAAGTTTGAACCTTTAGAACCCATGTTTTGTTTTGTTTAAAGCAGATCTATTGGCTGCCTGTAATCCCAGACTTAAGGGCAACTTCAACAGCTAGAATACTCAATTCCAGCATGCTTCACACACACACACACACACACACACACACACACACACACACACACACCTGCACATACACATATGCAAACACCCATACATCACATACAAAAACATGTAATAACAACAACAAAAAAAACCACCAAGAGCATAGATTTGAGATAAACCATTTTGGCTTTATAGTATCATCTGTTATTTCTCAATCAAGTGTTAAAACTAGTATGTGAAAGTCTGTGAGAAACAGCTTTACACAGTCTCACTCTATTTTTGTAGTTAGTTAAAAATTACACAGAGGGTATTTACTTAACATTGGGAAAACCTGGCAAACAACTTATTACCTAAGCAACTGAAGTTAAGATCTTCACTAGTGGGACAAACTAGTGTTGTCTCCTAATATAATGCACTGAGAGCCCAAATCACTTCTGACATCCCTGCCAACAATACAGGATGTACAGGATGTTGTAGTCATGAGGAAAACTTGGTGACAGTCTACGAAACAGAAGGCCTGTGCTCCATAAAAAGCCAATGTTAAACTGAAAGGCTGAGAAACTTTTCTAATAAAGACTAAATCACCATGAAAACCACAGGAACTGGGCTACCTTGGGAGAGTGTGTCTGCGGGTGCTGTAAATCCATGGTTTGCCTGTTTCTGTTGTACTATGAATATAACAGCAGGCCTGGGCTCCACTACAGAGTGACTTCCTTAGCCTCATCCTCATAAAATACCTAGGGACCATTTAAAATTAAAGGGAATGTCTGCAACATGCTCTCAAATAGTTTAGAAAAACAATGTGTGTGAACACTGAGAGATGAACACGTGTCAACTGCTAACAAACTGTGAAATTCAAGGAAGGATTCTGGGAAATGTTGAGGGTTTTTTTTTTTTTTTTTTTTTTTTTTTTGAGCCACTTTTCTGTAAACTTGTAATTATTTTAAAATTTTAAAATTTAAAAAGTTAAAGTTAATGTGTGTTTGTGGGTCCATTTGAGTGTATTCGCACCGTTTGCTTCATGCTTGCAGTTTAAATCTTAAAAATATTAATGACTTCAGAGACAGTACTCTACTACCCTTGACTTCTAATTTTAAAACTAAGCCAAGGTCACAATTCTTGGCAAATCACAACAAAGGTTTGGCAGTGCTGCCTATGTATAAATACTGGCTATGTGGAATTTTCCCCATTAGCTCTACAAAATTACCAAATTCTGAATTCTCCTTACCACAATTATGCTGGGCATAAAACCTATCCACAAAATTGCTTCAAGTCAGGGACCGGTGCTTGGAATTTGCCCCCAAAACTCGGGTTTCACTTGCTTATTGATTCTCTTTTAGAAAGGAGGTGTGAGAAAGATGAACTTAGCCCGGCCGTGGTGGCGCACGCCTTTAATTCCAGCACTCGGGAGGCAGAGGCAGGCGGATTTCTGAGTCCCAGGCTAGCCTGGTCTACAGAGTGAGTTCCAGGACAGCCAGGACTACACAGAGAAACCCTGTCTCAAAAAACCAAAACCAAAACAAAACAAAAAAAAAAAAAAAAAAAAAAAAAAAAAGGAGAGAGAGAAAGATGAACTTGGATCCTAAACGATGTTTTAAAATTTTTTTTTAAACAAGGAGTGGCAACATCTAATGGAACAAGGCAGCAAGGTAGGGGCACCAAAAAAAAAAAAAAAACTTCAAACTTTCCCAGTGTTGATTGGGGTAAAAGACACTAGAATAAAACGTGGGTAAAAAGTTACAAGATGTCTGGAAAACTTGTAGGCCAAGGCTGACAATTTTGCTTCTCTAGCAACCTAAATGTAAATTAGAAAGGTCTACACGCTCCTTAAACGTTCAGCCTTCAACTGCTGTTCCCTTACAGCACTCCAAGGGGAAAAAAAAAAAAGTTTTTTGTTTTGTTTTTTCAGGTCCTCGGAAAACAGACAAGTGGTAAACTTTGTCACCACGGAGAAAGCACTGAAACTTCCCACTGCCAACGGTTCCCAGGCCACTAAGCCAACATCAGCCTGCGACTTCTCAAGACGGGATCCCAGGCTGGGACGCGCCAGCCCCTCCACTCAGCCCTGTCCCACCAGGCCAGCCGTGGAGCAGGGCATCTACGCCGCCACTGCGCCCCGGGCCTGGACGGTGGGCGTTCAGGGCAGCCGCACGGGGCCCAGGTTTCCAACTCTTTCCGAGCGGCTCCGCGGCAGCATCTGGCCCCTTTGAGGACGCAGCGAGAACCTAGAAGCCCCAGAGTGCCACGCGAGAGCCAGGACCGTGGGAACCCGGGCTAGGGGAGCGCGACCCGGAAGAGGTCAAGGGCGGAGGCTTCAGAACTTTGACCCGACTCTCGGGCACCGCACCGCCGGTCTACATGGACGGTGGGAGCCCGTGACCTTCGCCTGGCAGGGTCAGCAGGCTGCGACTCGGACGTCCCCTGCTCGGCCCTCCCTGTCGGGACTCACCGCCCGCCGGAGCTGCCCAGGAGCCGCTGCTCGAAACATTGTCTCTGCTCTAGTCAGCCCAGCTGGACCCTCGGCCTCAGACACCCGGAGCGCGCGGGAGCCTCCGCCGCCGCCTCCGTCAAAGACCCGAACGCTCGCGAGACGCGAGCACGAGCGCTGACAGCCTAGGCCGAGACTGCGGGGCTCGCGCTTCCCGGGGGCCCATTGGGCGGTCACGCAGCCAATGAGGAAAGCGGAAAGCTAGAGGCGGGACTTGGGAGTAGGGCAAAGGTAAGGGTGTGCGCTGGGACGCTGGCAGTGCGCGCCACGCCCGCCGGTTGCTTGGGCGACTTCTCCGGCTGTCTCAGACCTACAGCGGGAAGGTCTGGACGAACTGACCTGCCGTGCACAGCTTTCCACCCGTGGAGGGAACCCCTTCACTCCATTCCTTCTTTTCCTCGCTCCTTTACGCGTAAAGTGCCAACCAAACCCAGTGGCAGGGGAGGAGAAATTTAAACGTGCATTGATTAGGTGCCGATCCTGGTGACCTTACGGGACTCAAAACAATAAAGCTATTAATAAATAATATAAATAACTTAATTTTTGTTACTACCTGGGAATGGGTCTATTGAGTTGGCAATATCTGAGCTGGATTCTAGAAGAAAACGGGGAGAGAGAAAGCTATGATGGGAAAATCCAGTACAAACTACACAGAAGGAGGCAGAATGGGATGGAGTTGGGCCACACCAGCAGGCTAGGGCCAGGTTTGAGGTCCACCCAGATCTCCTCCCTACTCTTCCCTACCCTTGGTCAGACCCACTTCCACCCCCTGGAATCAATCAACGCCCGGGACTCTTACTCTTTGGACGGACCAATCTATCCACCTCTGGACTGCTCAGGATGTCTCTCAAAACTCAAGCCCTACCTCACAGGAGTGAATTTCACCTTTAAGAGGTAGCCCACAGTACTATTTCTTCACTATGATGTCTGGTCCCCTACAATAAATCATTATCGTCTTCACTTTCTTAGTTTTGTGAATGGAGTCAGAACCCATCTGGGACCCACACTGGGACTGTGCCCACCTAAGCCGTTCGTGGGAGGGACAACTAGTATTCTATTTATCATCACTTTCTTCTTCCAACCCAACCCCCACAAGACTCAAATCTAAGTCCTATTGAAAGAAAGGAGTACTTTAAGTAAAAACCAAAAGGAATATATTTATTAAAAAACATTTTTAAGATGAGATATGAACTACCTCCTTCCTGCCTCCATGACAAGGCAAAACACCAAAGAGGCGAGAATCCTCCTCCTCTCCCCCCCCCCCCGCCATCCCCCCCCCCAAATGTCTCTGGCACATCCTAGGCTTCAGTGAAGCAGCAGCAGCCGTGCCCTGTAGAGGCGCAGTTCCCACGGGGCATGATGGTTCCGGGCAGAACAGAGCCAGTGCAAATCTCTAACAAATCAGCAGACTCAGTCTGAAGGCAGAATCGTGTCCTGAAGAACTTCTGGAGGGAGGGTGCGGTTAGATACGTTCCTACATTTACATGTATGTCAAGTCCCAGACAAATGCGCATATGAAGGATTGGTGTTATGAAAGCGTTCCCTCTAGGTGTTTGAACGCCCTTCTTTCCCACTGGGTGATAGACAAGGAGGCAGAAAACAGTTTCTATTAGCTTCTATGTGGCTGCTTGCTGTTTGTAGAAATAGTTGTACAAAGAACAAAAGGAGGAGGAGAATTGCCTTCAGCCAGTCCATTTAGGCAGGCTTCTCCAGGATTCCCGGTGGAAACGAGAGGTTAGTGGGACAGTCTGCAGCTCTGGCTGCTCAGTGTCTCTCTCTGCTAGCATCTCCACTGAGCCTGAGCTCAGCGGGTGCCTCAAGTACTGAGAACCAGGATCCCTGACCACCAGGCCTTTCTCAGGCCAAGGTTACTGAGCTGCATTCAGTGCCTCTTAGATCACTCTGGGTCAAGACGGCAGCTTTCCTTCCTGACCATTGGGCCCTGCACATAAGTGCCCAAAGTTCTTAGATGATAGCTGTAGCTTAGTAGGAATGATCAGGTAAAAGAAAGTCAGGACAAATGGCTAACTGTGATGGCTGTTAGCATGCCGAAATGTCTGCTGGTCTGTGGGCTCACTCAGTACCTGTGGCCCCTCTCAGCTCTTCTCATCCAACTTTCTACCCTAAACTTCTTCAGCTCATGGGCTTCTCTCCTCCAGTTTATACAGCACTGCCATTTGGCACCAAGTGTATAAAGTAAGGACATGACTGCTCAGATGTATGGTTGAGAAGGTGTTTATTGTAGATTGAGGGAGAGCACAGCCAGAGGCATGTGGAAGAGGCCAGAGCAGGGAGAGAAAGTAGAGTAAACATAACCAGTAGGCTGAACCAGGCCATGGGGGTGTGAGAAGGAGAGAAGAGAAGAGCAGAGCACAAGGATGAGAGAGAGAGAGAGAGAACACAAAGATGAGAGAGGGCCAAGAGAGAGGGAGCCAAACAGAACGAATAGAGTCCCAGGAGGGTAGCGGGCTGAGTTTCTTTTGGACCGGACAGTACTTTTCTTCCCCACCTCCCATCCCCCAACAGGGTTTCTCTGTGTAGCCATGATTGTCCTAGAACTCACTCTGTAGACCAGTTCTGGCCTTAAAATCAGAGATCCAAGCTCAAGAGGACTCTCACTGAATCATCTGGTAGAAGATTTCTCTTTCAGAGACAAAGATGTCTGGCCTTGTAGAGCCCCAGGTCCCAATACCATAGAAACACATTTGATTTGAGACACTTTGAAAGATGTACCTCAGTCCTTGTGAAGTCCTGCCTACAAGGTCTGCTGTAAGTGAGGCTCAGCAGGTCTCTCTCCTATCCACCAACAGGAGTGTCTGGATGGTGAGTGCAACTTGAGATACAGTGACCCTTGACTCATCTCTGTAAATTATAACAAGTTCAGCTGCCCCCCTTTCATTCTCATTCTGCTTGGGCCACTAGCCCATGGGAGTGCTACCCCCGTTGTGGGGTCTTTACCCCTTAATTAAACCTCTCTGGCAACTCAGTCACAGACATGCCCTGAGGTCTACCTTCTAGATGATTCTAAATCCAGTCAGGTTGATGAGATTGACCATAACAAGTAGCAACCTCAGCCTTTGTAGGTGGGACCCATGCTGTTACGCTCCTGCTGCTCTCTGCCATGTGATCATGGTGCATATGATGGGGTGGGAAGTGACAAAGGCTGGCTGAGTGAGCTAGCCCAGGCAAAGGCTGACTGAGGAGCTAGCCCAGGCATTGTTGTCTTGATTACTTGGTTCCTCTTCCAAGTTAAATTCTTCTGTATATTCATCTTCATGCCTCTATTCTAAGCCATCTTGTCCCTGGCCTCCCAGACCTCCAGACTCTGCTTCTCTATCCACATAAAATGGATGACCAACATACCTTTCTGAAGCTCTAGCTCTAAAGCCATCTTCCTTCATCATTGTCTTTCAAAACTGTTCCTAAGTAAGGCTGTAGTGCACCTGCCCTCCATTTCCAGCCTGAATTCACATAGTGAACAGACTCCTCATAAGCTACATGAGTGGTTTCTCCTCCTCTTGTTAGCAGCTTGTAAAAAGATCTCCCTATAACCAATTATTAGTACCTGGAGCAGGCGTAACAGTGGTCATGGGGACTAGCCTACCAACTTTACAGGTTACTATGTCCTCTGGTTCTATCTGCACTCATTCCTAAATATACCAGTTCCCACCCTAGAATAGATTGCTTCTACCTACCTGATACTATGATTTGATGGTCTGTGTGGAGTTCAGTTTATGATGGCTGTCTCCAACATTTGGTCACTTGATACCCCATGATCAAGTCCAGTATCAAATCAGAAGTCTTTTGCTGTAGTTAGTTGATGATGTTGTTTTTGTTTTATGTTTTTAAGGCATATACATTTCCACTTCAGATGTCATGGTTTGGTATATGCCATGGGGGTTTGTGTTGTGACACTCCAGCAGAGTTTGTCATAAAGTCTCTACTATATCTTTCTATTATTGGGATGAAAACACACATGGCCAAGTAGCAGGGCTGTCTGTACTGAAACCTAGATCCCTTGCACTGAGCTCCACTCGCAGCTAGCAGTCTTTTGTGTCACCTGGTATGTGAGCTGGGGCAGTATTTTTATTATATAGAATAAACTGCATTCAGAGCCCAAAGAGGGCATAGGGTTATCAGGCATAGGGTTCCTTCTTCATATTAGAAGTACAAGATGTACTCTTTTGTCTTTTCATTTGGATGGGACAGCCTAGCATGCTACTGTCTTAGGATTCCTAAATATCTTATGATGTAGCAATCCCTTGAATCTTTAAGAGGGTAAACACACACATGTGTATACATGCACGCATACATGCATGTGCACACACACACACACAAACACTCTGAAGTATATGTGTTAGATGAATGTTTCTGATGTGCTATTCACTTTTCGTCCATCTGGCTGAATTAGAATGACATCATGGATATGGTAGTTCAATGTTCTGCTGTGTGTCCAGATGGTCTCGCTCTCTTCAGGATGTTATGGCAGATTCTAAAAGTTAGCATAGTCCTGGAGCAAAACTGTAAATATATAGCATTGCTTATTATATTTGGATAGATAGTTTTGAATCTACTTTTCTCATGGGGTAGAACTCACTTGCCAAATCAATTACCATTAAATACATTAAATTGTATTTGACACTATGTTCATCTACTCTAGTAAAGATACCAGAAGATACTTCTGCTAAACAAATCCTTCTATAATTCTGCTACCATTATCCTCCACATTCAGTCTGATTTCTCCAGGGATAATACTGGTGAGCTAAATGTGAAACAAAGCTTAAAGGTCAAATCCTGATGTCTGTTTCATTGTGTACTGTTAGGGAGATCTTTTCATTTTAAGTGTTGATCTTGACTGACTATTCCTAATTTCCTGTAATATTTTCATAGAGCAGCCTCACCACCCCTCAAGTTATTTTCTTTGTAGTTATCTCCTCTCCCATATTTCTCAAAATGTCCAGTATGTTACCTACCAGAAGCACACAACTCTAATTCAACACTGGTATAACTTCTAGCAGGTGCACTACCACCTTATGCTAAAGCTATCTGTGTTTCAGATACCAGCTGCAGTGAGGTCCTCAGTGCCAGTGTGCCAAAGAGAAGTACATCTGAAGCCCCATCTTGCATTGACTGCATTTTCAGATACTTCCTGTACCGTTTTTCTAAAAAGCTCACTCTGAGAAAAGGCTGAAGTGTATATTACAGTATGGTCTAAGATTCATCTGAATGTTAGGGATGTAATAGAAGCAGAATTGGGCAGAGGGAAGAGATGAGCTGTAACTGGGCAATAATCCAATAAGACACGAGTTATTCTGCTGTCAAACTAGGTAGCAAGACATTGTATATCTATACTAAAAGATGTGATATGTGTTCATTAGCGGACCAAGCACTTACTACAATATTCTTCACAGACCAATTATCAGAAAAACTAGAAAAATGGTCTTAGGATGGGAAGTTGGCTCAGTGGTTAAGAGTAGGCATTGCTCTTTCAGAGGACCTGAGTTTGATTCCAAGCACCCATGTCAGGCAGCACACAACTTCCTGTAACTCCAGCTCCAGGGGGAAAATGGTACCTCTGAACTCTGTAGGCACCTGCAGTGATGTGCACACACCCCATATACACATACACATAGTTAAAGATAATAAACATACACTTTATAACATAACCTGAGGGTATTTATTTATTACATTTTTATTAATTTTTGTGAATTTCATATCATCCATCCCAATCCCTTCATAACTGCCCTCTGCCCTTGAAACCTCCCCCCTCTGAAAGAAAACAAAAAAATTAAAAAGAAAATAAATAAATAAATAAATAAATAAATAAATAAGTAAGTAAAAATATCTTGCCACGGAGCTTTACTTGCAAATGTTCACTTTAATGAAGTCTAGTTGGAGGCCTCTGGCTTCTGCTACGCCATCAATACCAGAGCCTTGCTGGGACTCCTCTCTGATGCCCTGTTGTTGCCCTGTGTCATGGAGATCCTGCAGCTTTGGTTCTGTAGGACCAGCCCTTCACACATTCTGGCTGTTTGTAAGTGGAGTAGATACTGGGTCAAATCTGGATTTGGGCCAGCTCTGGATCTGGGCCTTGGTGGTGGCTGAGTTAGCCTACCAGCTCTCCTGCGTCCATGCTGCTAGGGCAAGCTCTCCTGCTTTGCTCAGACAAAGGGCAGGTCCAGCTCTCCTGCCTATGATAGCTGGCAAATAGTGGGACCAGCTCTCCCACATCCATGCCACCAGGGCTAGGTCTCCAGCAGTGCCATGGTGAGGGGCGGGTCCAGCTCTGTGCTGGACAGCTTCTTTGGCCTCTGACACCAACATGGTCTCAGATGACAGCCCAGATCAGGGTTGTCCACTTGGCTTTTGGCTGTGACATGGCCCACAGACATTGAAACAGATCCTTGCTGCTGCAGGGCCATGGACCCAGACATGACCCTTGGCAGCAGCACAGGCCAGGCCATCATTATGGCCTCAGGTGGCAGTATAGGCTGTTTCTCAGCACCGTTGAGTCTCCAATTCTGCCTCTCTTCATAATGCTCTTTCTCTCCCATCTCTCCACCACATACTTGTTCATTGAGATGGTGTCCGCAGTCGGCAGGCCACATGGCAGGTGGAAGCTTCTGGGTGTCTCTACAAATACATTTTTAAGATTGTGTTTAAGAAAATATATCAAGCCAGGCAGTAGTGGTGCACACCTTTAATCCCAGCACTTGGGAGGCTGAGACAGGCAGATTTCTGAGTTTGAGGCCAGCCTGGTCTACAGAGTGAGTTCCAGGACAGCCAGGGCTACACAGAGAAACCCTGTCTCGAAAAAAAAAAAAAAAAACCAACCAACCAAACAAAAACAAATAAAAACCAAAAGAAAATAAATCACAAGACCATCTCAACTGACATA
Source organism: Arvicanthis niloticus (assembly GCF_011762505.2). Taxonomy (NCBI): domain Eukaryota; kingdom Metazoa; phylum Chordata; class Mammalia; order Rodentia; family Muridae; genus Arvicanthis; species Arvicanthis niloticus. The sequence goes on from NC_133434.1 coordinate 26,110,760, forward strand.
GAAAGTCCTTTGACAAAGCTTAGCATCCCTTCATGATAAACACCTAGAAGAGACTATGAGTGGAACTGAAAAGAGCACAGTCAACATAATAAAGGATGTGTATGACAAACATATCATATGCCAACATTACTCATGGGAAAATGGAGAGCAGCTCACTTACAATGCGGACTTGGATATGAAGAGCTGCTCTTTCCTTCCGTTCAGTTTAGTGTTCAAAGGTTCGAAAGCACCAGTAAGACAAAGAATTCTCAAATTTGATAAACACCCTTTATAAAGTGGTAAGGCATAACATCAACTTATAAAAGTAAATAGTTTTCTATATATCACTAATGCCGTTTTTTAGAAAAAAAAATCTACTAGCCTTAAAATTTTTATAGAATTAGGACTTCTACAATGAAAACATTCAGAGACCAGAGAAATAAGGCAGTAGAAGGTGCAAAACCCAAGTTTATCTGAAAATAGCTGTTACTGAAAATATCAAGTAGATCCAATACCTTCTTCATCAAAATTCCAATGACATTCCATACAGAATCAGATATAACAGTTCCAAAATTCAAATGGGAGCATGAAAGACCCCAAATAGCCAAAAATAAATCTACACAGCTATAACTGCCTGATTTTTTGATAAAGTTGTCAAAAACATGCATTGAAAAACAGCCTTTCAACAAGGAATACGGAGGAAACTGAATGTCCATATGCAGAAGAATGAAATAAGATGCTTATCTGTCCCTCTGAACAAATATCAGTTCAGAGGCTTTATTGTAAGTTCTGAAGTGTTGGAACTTCCAGAAGAACGTATAGATGAAACACCTGCAGACACAGGCTTTGGCGAGAACATTCTGAAAAGGGCTCCAACAGCCCAGGGTGTAATCCTAAGAATTGGTGAATGGAAATACATGGGGTCAAAAAGCCTCTGTACAGAAAAGGGAACAATTGCCAAGTGAAGAGACAGCTCTTAGAATGGGAAAGAGTTGGGGTGTGGGCTTAGCTCAGTAGAATAGCTCTTGGCTAACACACCCACAACTCTGGTTCAATCCCCAGTGCTACAAAAACAAAGCCCAGTGACAGCCAAGCAAGCAAAAACAGAATGAGAAGTCTGACAACTGCACATCAGACCAGGAATTAATAGCTAGAATATATATAAAGTAGAAAAATTAAACAATAAATAGACTATAGTAAATGGGCCAATGAATGGGATAGACTATTATCAAAAGAAGTACAAACGCTTTGGGATTCCATCTCGCCTCAGCCAGAATGGTTTTTATCAAGAAAACAAGTGACAATAAATGCTGTCGAGGATGTAGGAAAAGAGGAGCCGTCATTCACTCTGGTAAGAGCATATACTGGTCCAGCCACCATGGAAGTCAATGAAGAGACTGCTTCAAAAGTAAACATACAACTATAATACGACCAGCCATACCACTCTTGGGCACAAACTCAGGAACTTCAAGTCAGCACAGCACAGAGGTACTCGATCACTTGAGTTTACTGTTTCACTATTCACAATAGCCAAGAAATGGAACCAGCCTAGATGTCTATCAGCAAAGGGATAAAGAAAACACCGCACACAGACACAATTATATTTTATTCAGCTGTAAAGCAACATGAAAGCATGATATTTGAAGGAAAGTGGATGGAACTGGAAATCATTATGTCAAGAAAAATAAACGAAACTCAGCCCAGTACAGTGTTTTCTCTCACGTATAAAACCTGTATTTAAATGTATATGTGAGAGAAAGAGGGAAAGGTACTAAAAAAAAAAAAAAAAAAAAAAAAGAGAAGAAAAATCTTAAGGAAATGGGGAGAGGCAGCATTGTTCATAACAACCAACATTGGCTGTTAAAATAACCCAATGTCCCTCAATTTGTAAATAGACAAAGGGAAATATAGCAGTACAGTGTAATATTACCTAGTAATAGATGATGAAGCACTGGTCCCAGGTACAGCATGGATGAACTTGAAAACATTATGCTAATATTCTAGTTAGCTTCAGCTGTCAACTTGACACAAACCTGAAGTCATCTGGGAAGAGGAATTCTCAGTTGAAAAAAATTGCCTCCATTAAATTTAGCCTATAGCATGTCAGTGGAGGTTTTTTTTCTCAACTAACTAATATAAGGTGACCCAGCCTACTGTGGGCTGTGCCATCTCTAGGCAGGTGGCCCTGGGCTGGATAAGAAAGCTAGTGCAGGGTTGGGAGAGATGCCTTAGAGGTTAAGATCACTGGCTACTCTTCCAGACGACTCAGGTTCATTTCCCAGCACCACATGGTGGTTTATAACCATCTGTAACTCCAGGGGATCTAGCACCCTCTTCTGGTCTCCACAGGCACTGCATGCACATGGAGCTCATCATCCAGGCAAAACATCCAAACATTACAGGTCTCTCTACTGGCTATCTGTAAGATTCCAGTTGGTTACAATCCACTCCTCGTGGCTGCTCCAGAATGTTGTGATAAGAGGCTCAGAGATGTGTCTAGAAGCTCTGTTTTCACAGCTGATCTGCTGTTTTTACTGAGTGTTTGGAAGCTCATGAAGACTCCATGGTCCTGTTTAAAGGCAGTCCTTCCTTCAATTCAGTGTGTGGGTAATAGATATGTATTCTTCCTATTTCCATGTTCATGTGTGTTCTCAACAAGCAATTATTTTGCAGGACAGCCTGCCTTTCTAAATACAGGACATGAGAATGGACTTTTTTTTAAAACGACATCATCCAACAGGATTCTTTATTTGAACTGAAAACACAGATGCTTTTGACTGTTCCACTTTCAGACTTTCATCTTGGCTCTATTTTTCCTTCCCATGGGTTGTCATCTCTCCATTTAAAAACCATGAGTGTGAAACCAAGCATCTATAGGTTATGCAAACAGTTTTCCTTGGTGTATTTTTAATAATTGTGAGTCTTATTATTACCAGATGTTGAAACCTCAAATGGTAACAGAGCGACAGACTTAAAGCTTAGGCCATCTGAGAGAGAGAGAGATGTAGTGACTGTTCTCTGGGAGTTAGTAGATGCCTGGCCTTGGCGTATACTCAGTTTTCTCTGGGTCTCACTGATTTGTTTACACAAACTCCTCGACCTTTTTGGCATTCTATTCAGAATCATTAATAGTAAAACAGGGAGGCTCACATCTCCTGCATGGGATGTGGGTGAAAGTGTGCAGTGCCATGTTGTGTTACTATAACAAAACACCTTTGGGGAATGAACACAAAGTGGAGAACTTTAGCCCACTGCTTTAGAGGTTATCGTGCATAGCCTGCTGGCTTCATTGCATCTGGGTTGTGGTGTGGTGAAAAGGAAACCATGGAGCAGAGATGCCTCCCTCCTGATGGCTGGGAAGCAGAGGAGGGAAGACACATAGTGGGGAGAGCCAGGTAGACCCTGTAAAAGGCCACTCCCAGTACAGACTTCCTCCAACCGGCTCCACCTCCAAATAGTGTGATCACATCAGCAAAGGAACCCACTGATGAAGCTAGTGCCCTGATGATCAAATAACCTCTCAGAAGCTCCCCTGACTGGGGCTAGGCTTTTAAGATAGGAGCCTTTATATCTAACCTACAGTGCTACCTGTTGCTGTTTAACAAACAGCTACACACCCAGACTTAGCATCAAACAACACCTATTGTCTTACCTAGTGTTTACAGCATTGTTGTCTTGGAGAGGCTTGGCTGCTGGCTGTGGCTCAAAATGTCCTTTGAAGTTGTATTCCTGTGGTGGCCAGGGACGCTGTCTCTGAAGCTCAAATGGGACTGGAGAACTGCTGCAGACTCACTGTGCTGCCGCTGGCTGCAGGCTTAAGTTCCTTATCACATGGTAGTCCCTGCTCCTATCCCTTCTTGTCCTTTCTAACCTAAAGTCAGTATTATATGTCATCAAGGCTGCTAAATTCTACTAGTGACTTTAGTCAACGCAGGAATAATCTAGGAAGTGACTGCCCCTGGCTAAACATAGCAGGAGGCTGGGATCCCTGGGCACCATATTGGAAATGGCCAACACCAGTGTGTAAAGTACTTAGAAGGACACCTAGATGCTGTTAACAGCTACTTATTGAGCAGTGTGTGTGTGGACCTTTGTCCTATTTTCTTCTACTGTTGCAGTGATAAAATACCTTGATAAAAGCAGCTCCGAGGAAAAAGTATTTATTTTTAGATCCCAATTTTAGGTTATAGGCCATCATTACTGGGAAGTTAAGTGGCTAGGATTTGAAGCAGCCAGTCATATTATCTACAGTCAGGATCAAGGAGTGAATGAATGCTTGTATTCAGCTTCCTTTCTTTACTTTTACATAGCTCAAAACCCCATGCATAGGGAATGATGCCGCCCATAGTGGGTGGGTCTTATCACCTCAATTATTGTAAGCAAGACAGTCCCCTGCAGACACGCCTACAGGTCAATCTGATGTAGACAGTTCCTCATTAGGACTCTCTTTCCATGCTAAAATAGTGTTTCTCAACCACTTTGGGATCAAAGGACTCTTTCATAGGGGTATCCTAAGATCATTTGTATATAAGATATTCACCTTGTGAGTCACAACAGGAGCAAAATTAGAATTATGAAGTAGCAACAAAAATAATTTTATGGTTGGGAGTCACCATTGCATGAGGAACTGTATTAAGGGGTAGCAGCATTAGGAAGGTTGAGAACCACTGTGGTAGAGTGTCTCAATTTAACAATTAAAACTATCTCAACTCTCATCTAGGCTTAGGAATATAGACATAGCACTCGTACTCACTCAAGAGTTTATGTTCTACAGGGCTACAGGGAATCAGAGCCTGTAGTTATATGTTCCAGAAATAGAAATCTTTCTCCCCATGAGAAAGAAAAAAAGAGACTCCCTTAAAAGATATCTTTGGTAATTAAAGTATTACCATGATCCAAGGGCTAAGCAAAGTAGTAAATCTAGTCCTTCCCCACTGTGTTGTAATTACAAGTCAGACGATTGTAATCTTTACTTTAGAAGCTGAAAATTTCCATGAAGCTGAAGACAGACATAAGAATTGTGAGAAAAGGCGTGCGGATAGGTAGCACTTAGGCTCATCTTTCAGAACATGTCTTTTAGGTTTTGTCTGAATCAAGTGCTACACCAATAAATTGTGTGTATGCATGTGTGTTGCATGTTGTATGTGTGTACATGTGCCCGTGTAAATATGAGCATGTGCATATGCAAACCAGATATTGGGTGTTGTCCTCAATCTCTTTCTACCTCTTTTTTTTTTCTTTTTTTAGATACTGGCATTTTGGTCAGGGGAGTTCAAGAGACTTCCAAACACTACAGGCTATTGCTGTAGCTCTTGGTTGCTCTCCAGAAAAAAGAAGGTAAGACCCTACTCCTGAAGACCCAACACATTTGGATACAGGACTTTGAGGAATCATTTGAATCATACATAGAAGTATCCTTCCTATGGACTAGCTCTCAAAGTACCTGAAGAAGCTATGCAAGCTGACAAGGGAGAAAACCAAGCAATCCAGCTGTGATGCCCATGAACCATAATCTTCATCAAAGAAACTTCCTTTTTGGACAATACAGAATGCCACAACTGGCCAAACGCTGAAAACTGACGGCTGTGGGGTGCACATCTCCCATTAACACACTCAGAACTTATAAGCTCTTACCCAGGAACACTGAAGAAGTGGGGGTGGGGAGATTATAAGAGCCAGCTAGGGCTTGTATTGGGAAATAGCATCTTCTTAAAACTAAGAATATGAAGTGGGCAGTGGTGTTGCACCCCTCTAATCCCAGCACTCGGGAGGCAGAGGCAGGTGGATTTCTGAGTTCAAGGCCAGCCTGGTCTCCAGAGTGAGTTCCAGGACAGCCACAGCTATACAGAGAAACCCTGTCTCGAAAAAACCCAAAACCAGCCAATCAACCAAACAAGCAAATGAAGTGAAGGAGGTACAGAAGAAAAGATGGACCAGGGAGGAGTCGGGAGAGTGGGAAGTGTACAAAATCCTCAAAAGAACCAACAAAAATTGGCCATTTTAAAAAATGACTCCCTTTTGGGTGCGGACACTGGAAGACTGGCTTGTTGCGTTTACTCAGTCTGTGGTCCTCTGTCACTGAAAGCTGTGGAGACACAGGAGCAGGGCGATGGCTCTCTGCTCTCACTGGTACCGCAGCGTTTCAAGGAATCCCAAAGCAGGACCCTGAGCACTGAGTGGACACTTACTCCTGAGGTCTCTGTGCTTACCTGCCGTGGAGCCAGTGAGCCAATGAGCCATGCACAGTGGCCAGGCCTTCCTTCCTCTGCGCTGCCAAGGGCGCTCATTCCCAGTCCCACCTTTGTTCCTCAGTACAAACTGCTGGGAGCAACCTCCACATTGCCAGCCTCCACCTGAGCGGTCCCCAAGGCCCAGCCTAGAGTCCTGACGATTTATTAGTTCTCAGTCCAAGGGATAGTGGAAAAACTAGTCTGAAAGTAGGTTTTCCTCACTGGTGTCCACATGTTTCTTGTACATAATGACAGAAATGGCAGATAAAAGTCATTCATCCATTCGTTCTGCAGTTTTGTGTGTTCACCCATTCATTCACTCATTAAGCTAGTTTTGTGTGATACATGCATGTTTGTATGTGTGTGCGAGCTGTATGTACAGGTGCACACGGAGGACATTTTCCTTAACTGCTTTCCACTGTGGTGGGCTTTTTGTTTGTTTGTTTTGTTTTTGTTTTGTTTTTGTTTTTAGATAGCATCTCTCACTGGGCTAATTGTTTCAGATAAACTGGCTGGTCAGGGAGGCCCGGGACTCACTTGTCCTCAAGCTCCAAGCCATGAGGTCGGTCACAGGAAACACCATTGATCTTGCCTTTCCTGTGGGCTCTGAGGATGGAACTCCAGCCCACAAGCTCGTGTATCACCCTTGGCCTTCTGAGCTGTCACTTCAGCCCTGATAGCTTTGGTTTTTAGACAGAGTGTCACTATGTAGCTCATGCCAGCCTGGGATTGCTCCTGCTGCCTCAGCCTCCAGAATGCTTTATTCAATACATGCACCGCCACACCCAACCACTAGTGGTAGCTGTTATTTGTTTTGAGACAGGCTCTTACTATATAACCCTGGGAAGCCTGGGTTAGCTATGTAGACTAGGTTGGCCTTGAACTCACAGAGATTCCTCTGCCCCTACCTGAGTGCTGGGATTAAAAGTATGTGTTAACTAACCTGGCTGTTAGTATATTTTAATGTCACTAGACATCACAGAATGAGACAAGGCTCTGTCCACCTGTTCTGTGGTTGGCTTGTCTTCTCTGTTCTTGAATTGTGGAGTCTGGGGAACACTGCACAGGTCAATGCTATCCCCTCTGCAGCCCCCTTTAAAGGCTCCCTCTCGTTATCTTTGAGAAGACTCAGGGCTGGAGACGTGCCTCGGTGTCTGAACACTTACCAAGCATGTGTGAAGACCTGGGTTCCCCCATTAGTGCCGGGGAAAGAAATAGCATTTACGGTGTGTTCACTCGGAAGTCTTATGCAACACAGGACAACTGCTACTTTAAAAACCTGCAAACGACCTAGAAAAAAAATCCCCTATATTCTCCACCTCTCAGACTTATATTTTTATGTTTTTGTTTTTATTTCATGCGTATGAGTTTTTGACTGCATGTGTGTCTGTGTACTGTGTGCATGTAGTACCCATGAAGGCCAGAGGGGGACATAGGATTCCCTGGGAACTACAGTTATAGAAGGTTGTGAGCCACTACGTGGATGCTGAGAACTGAACCTGGGTTCTGTGAAAGCACAGCCAGTGCTCTTAACTGCTGAGACAAATGGCTGAGCCGTCCAGTTCCTCGTTTAACTTTTCAAACAAAAACAGACTTAGGTAACAAAATCTTGACACAACCCTTTTGTTAACTTCACCAGTATCTTAGCTGGGTGTCGGTTTCTGTGATAAAACACAGTGATGAAAGTATAGGGGCTTACAAGCCACAGGTCACTGAGGGAGGTCAGGGTAGGCTCTCAGGGCAGGAAGCTGGGGCGGGGATGGAAGCACACAGACCACGGGGGAATGCTGCTTATCCGCTTGCTTCTCAGTTTGCTTTCTTATACCTCCCAGACCACCTGTCCAGGGGTGCCACAACCACAGGTGAGCTGTGCCCCCTTCACGTCAGTCATTAATCAAGAACACGCTCTGCAGGCTTGCTCACAGGACAATCTTAGGGGGACTTTTTCCTCAATTCAGATATCCTCTTCCCAGATATGCTAAGTTGTGTCAAGTTAAAAAAAAAAAATCAACTGGCTCAGTAAGTTGCCTTCTCCTCCTCCCTGTCCTCTCCGTCCTCCCTCTTCTCCTCCTTCAAAGTTGTTCACACTGACATGGCCCAGTCCTTGCTGGGCTTACACATGGATGAGACGTTTAACCCCCAGAGGAAACGTGGAGGTGGGCACTGTTCTGCTTCCTCTGTCACTGAGGTGCATTTCACAGAGCTCTGAGTAGGAAAGCCTGGACCTCTGCCAGGGTGCTCAGTGCTTGAACCCTGGTTCCAAGCCCTGAGACAGCACTCACTGTGCACGCTAACCACAGTTTATTTAGCCCGGCTCCGGGGCTTTTGTTCGTCTTTACTCTCCAGTCTCTGGTATTATAACTAACATTTCAATGCAGAAGCACATGATTAAATATTTAATTACCTGTATTTTCTTAATATAATTTCTAGCAGGATTGCTAGGTCAAAGAGATTAGACTTAGACTTCTTAAATAAATTTGGCTAAAGGCTTTCAGACACTACCTGACATGCCCTCTGCAAGCTTTCAGAGAGCCAAGTTTCCCACTCCCTGCCCACACAGAATTTTCAGGTTTTTGCTTTTTCAAATCTTTGTTAGTGTGAGAGACAAAAACCACCTCTCACAAACAAACAAACAAACAAACAAGCAAACCCAGGCAAGTCATAAAGCAAAAAAAAAAAAAAAAAAAGCCCCTTGCTTTCTTTTTTACTTCTAATGTGACACACATACCCTAAAGAGACTCCCAACGAGCCACCCTTTATGTTCTAGTATGGTCTGTGATAAACACCATGACCAAAAGCAGTTTGGGAGGAAAGGGTTTATGCCGTCATATACTGCTGGGTCACAATTCATCGTTTGTGGAAATCCGGGCAGAAACTCAAGGCAGGAAACTGGAGGCGGAAACCTTAAAGAGAGGCTGCCTCCTGGCTGGTTCTCTGACTTAATTTTTTTGTTTGTTTGTTTGTTTTGAGACTGGGTTTCTCAGTGTAGCCCTGGCTGTTTGTTTGTTTGTTTTGAGACTGGGTTTCTCAGTGTAGCCCTGGCTGTCCTGGAACTCACTCTGTAGATCAGGCTGGCTTCGAACTCAAAAATCTGCCCGCCTCTGCCTCCTAAATGCTGGGATTAACAACGTGTGCCACTACTGGACTGCCGGGCTAGGTTCTCTCACTCTTGATAAGCTAGCTTTCTTATAGGCCAAGCCTCCCTGCCCCAGGCACCTCCCATTGGTGGAGGGCTGGGACCTCCCACATCAGTCTTGAAAGGGCTCTCACAGATAAGTCCATAGGCCAATCAAATTGGACAATCCTTCCCTTGAAGCTCCCTCAAAATGACTCTAGGCAGTTTCCATATGACAAATGAAGCTATCTAGGACAATTATACTCAAAATACTCAAATACTTGTGACTTTCCCACCCCCCCCCAACTGCAAGGACGTGAGTTCTGTCACCCCCACCCCCAGCCCACCCCCCAACTCTTGACAGGTTTTCTCTGTGTAGCCCTGGCTGCCCTGGAACTTGGTCTGTAGATCAGGCTGGCTTTGAACTCAGATACTCTCTTGCCTCTGCCTTTTGAGTGCCGGGATTAAAGGTGTGTGCCACTAGTGCCCACAAGTTCCATCATCAATTTGAAGGACTCTGAAAGTCAATGCTTCCTTAGACCTTAATCTGACAGTGTTGACAGTCACTTCCCGAGCCTCAGCTTTGGGCTACTCAGAGCGGAGAACCCACCGCAGCCAAGCCCAGCTTTCTGACTCACGAAAGCTGTAAGCTAATGGCTGTATGTTGTTTTAAGCCACTGCAGCTGTAGTGATTTGTTACACAACACAGATAACCAATGCCACTCACAAAGGTACAGGTCTTTGTGTGGATCGGAGATTCTCTTTCTTCCAACCTATGTTTGCTGATGTTCATCATGTTCTAATCAAGAGTTGAATTCTTTGTGTCACTGAGTCTTCTGTCAGGACCCCCACCCCTTGTCTGTCAAAAACAATGAATCTATGTGTCTTCCTACCCAGATTCTTCTTGATGATGCCACTTGGAGGGCCAGGCTCACCGTAAGCTGTAGGAGAGGCACACGTGTGCTTACGTAGCATCATGTGCTTCTATCATTCCTTTGAATCTTGAATTCATGTGAAAAAGATTTGAGTAATGGTGTGTAAAGAATGGATTGACCAGGCTGTGGGGCGGGGGTTCAGTGGCAGAGTGCAGGATTCCACGCAAGAGGGCCTGGTAAAGTCCCCAGCATGAGGGATCTCCCGTTGTGTTTAATAACTGTAAGTCAAGAGTCCAATTTCCCCCTTTAAAAAGCATTCCTTACATTTTGAGAATTTGATACAGGAGTGCAGTGTTTACATCATTCCCAGCCCGTGCTTGCTCCTTCCAACTCCTGTGCACTCCATCTCAACTTGTGACCTCTTCTTTAGTTATTATTATTCCATATGTGCGTGCGCACGCACACACACACACACACACACACACGCACACGCACACGCACACACACCCCTGTCTACACAACACAAGCTGCTGCACCCACTTAGTGCTGCTCTGATACACGGCTGTGGAGGTGACACTTGGATAAGGTGGGGTGCTTGTGGGCTGCCTGTTGTTCTTCATGGAGCGGGTGCCTCGAGAGTCCCTCCATCCACACTGGTAATTTGGCTTTTCCTGGCTATCCACTCTGTATATTTTCATCTACCAACTGTTTCCACTGTCAGGACGCCACCACAGATTTGAGTATTTAGTAAAAACAGAAATCATGTTTCCCTTTGATAAACTCATCAACTTGCTTCCTTTTGGTACCTTTCACCTTCATTTGTCTTCAGAATTATTTTATCAAACTCCACTAACAGTTTAATTTTATTTGTGCTATACCGGTTTGTTTTTATAGATGTATACATCTATTGATTAATTAGGGGAGAAATGATCTCCCATAACTCATATCAGAACATGCTTTGCGACTCTTACATGTTTGCTTTCTCTCCTATGACCCAGGCTAAGACCGTTTTCTTCATATCCACGTAACACATTCCTTGTTGAATTAAGGCTTCTGGCATTTTCTTTTAGAATATATTAACTCCAAAATATGTTCATTCTTGTTTATTGCTGGATTATAGGAGACATACTTAGTTTTACTTACTTAATCAATCATGAGTTGCCAGAGTTTGACAAGAAGCCATGTTTTGTGGGCAGACCAGAGCTCAGTGATGGAGAGCTTGCTCAGTATGGGCAGGATTTGGGGTCTCAGTCCTTAGCACTGCAAACAAAAGTTAGAAACTGTAACACTGCCTCTATGTCACTAAAGAAATAAATTTTATCTGTAAACTATAAACTAATTGCATGCAAACAGTTTTGTTTTCCTAGAGGGCTCATTCCTGAAACTTGCTGATGAGCTTGACACCCAGATCAACCCAGTCTCGGGGTCTACCTTAGCTTGACTCCTGTTTGAGCCAAGACATTTCCTCTTTGTGCGAGTTATAGCTGGGATTTTTCTATGCCCCTCCTCCCACCCCAATGAAGCCTAGATGTATGTGCTGTACATGGTCCCAGCTGTCCCCTGTGCAAAGGCTGCTGGGAAGGGAGCCACGCCTCCTGGTGGGCCTTCCTCCCTTCTCACTCTCCTGGCCTTGCAGTTTTCTCTCCTGTAAGCAAACTCAATCCCAGCTCTGGCAAAGCCAGCAGGCCTTACCCTGTGGCCATCCTATTATCTGGCTTCATCTCCCCACCTCAGGTGACATCCCATGAGAGGCAGGGCCATCCTTCAAGCATTAGCCAGCCTCCTGGCTCTGGGTTTACTGCACTGACTCTCGCCTGATGCGCTAGGTGTGTGATGAGGCCAGTGGCGATAAATCTCTCTGCAAGCAGTGAGAAGGGACCTCGGCAGAGGGAGCCGCGGCTAGGGAGGATTATGATTTTGTTCTCAACTGTAAGGCATGTCTAAGGCAGCTATAAATATCACACACTGTCCATAATTCAAGTTGATCAAAACAGAACTCAGCGCAGTGATGTGGAGCAGAATCTGCTGCCTCCAAACCAATTATGTCTCCAGCAGATGAGCGCCTGACTGGAGTCCCTCCTGCAGTGGGCTAATGCCCACCCCAGTCTCACTAATCACTAATCACAATCTGTCTGTGATTAGGCCTTGGACAGTCACCTCAGAGGAGAGGTGACAACCCAGATTCTGTTATCTCCTGTATTACCTAATTTGGGAACTCAAACCTCCAGGAGATGTTTTGTAAAAGCAGTATCTCCTGAGGTACTCCATGGGCCTTGGCTGGAGCCCAGTATTGGGTGCCATTGTACTTCCTGTTGTGATGCAAAGTGATGAGTAGGCAAACTCAGGAATCTCTGGTTCTTGTCAGGAGGAAAAAAATAATTTATTTAGTTTCTTGTAAATGTGTGGTGGAAAGAATAAAAGATATTCCTAAACACCATTAAAAGGCCAATATCTTGATGAAGGGAAAGCCCTGAGTTTGAGCTAGTTTTCCATCTGTCATAAACAAATGCAAGCACTCTCAAGTCTGTCTAATTTAAATCCAACACATCCTGGAAAATGTCAGACCTTAGTACAATATTTTGTTGAGGTGGAGAGATAGCTCAACTGTTAAGAAGGCTTGCTGTTCTTGCGGAGAACCCAAGTTTGGTTCCCAGCATCCACACGTGGCAGCTCACAACTGCCCAAAATTCCAGCTCCAGAGCACCTGTTGTCCTCTTTTGGTTTGTGTGAACTCCTACATCCGCGTGACATACACTCACACAGACACATAAATAAAAATAAAATAAATAGAAGTATTTTGTTATCCTTCTGTGTAAATAAAATTTTGAGATGTTTTACCATTGCATATGTTTCTGATTCCTCTAACTGAGTACAGCGATGCTGTTAAGTGGACATCCAAGTTGGGTCTGGTGACACATCCCTGCTTGGGAAGAAGATCGAAGCCTTGTGGATTATACACGTTCATGAGTTTGCAGCTAGACTAGGGTACAGGAGACCTTGTCTCAGGAAAAAACAAAACAAAAACTAAATAATTCAGGAGTTAAGTACCTAGCTTCCAAGGCTGTCTGGTGCCTGGAGTAAAATTCTCCTCAAGAACCACTCCCAAGCCACCCCGAGCTAGCCTGTTTCCCCCTTCTGGAAAGATGGCGAACTGCAGCTTTCCCCCAAGGCAGCAGAGCATCAGTCATGGTCCCTTTCTATGGCGGCCTCCTTTTCCAGAATCTAGGGGAAGCCTGGCTTCTAGTCCTTTTTGTATTTCTCCATCTGCCTTTGAGGGTGTGATTTAGAAGAAAACAGTGCCCCCACCCCCCCACTCACCCCCACCCCCCCCTTCTGTGTGTTTTAACAAAGGTGCTCCTTCGTCTCCGTCTCCACAGTGACGCTGCAGTCAGTTGTGTGATGTGTCTCTCACCCGGATCCTCTCACAGTGACTGTCCCAAAGACTGTGAGCTTGCTTGTTTGTTTAAATATGGGAGGATTTTTATCTCATGTCTGTCCACTATAAACAAAGTAACAAACAACACAAAACCATTTCCATCTGGACAGACCACAAGTTCGTGACTCAGCTCATGGCCTGAAGTGGGCTTGAGTCTCCATCTTATGTCTTACTAATTGTATTGGCTTATGAAGTTTATTGATTTGGAGCTGCTTAAAGATGATACTAGAACCCGCCCCAATGCTGCAAGTCAGATCTGGCTCTGTGGAGCCACAGCCTGTGCTGTTACAAGGGCTTAATGTTCTGTCATCAGGGTCTTGGTATTCTTAGTACTGTTTGAGCAGGAAGCTTTGCAATTTTGTTTCAGTGGGCTCTACAAATTATGTGGCTGACCTTGTTCAGGAGGTGTCTGGGTGCTTTAAATGGGGTCTTACCTGAGACTTAGCCTAGGGCCCACTCTATAGCATGTGCTGAGGAAATGGGGAGAGAAGGGCCAGCCAGCAGGGCCCTCTCTGCTTACAGGGGTAGGAGAGGCAGGCAGAGCAGAAGGAGAAGATTTGGCTATCAGTGTCAGGGGGCCTGATGCCTCATCCCAACTTGTCAAGTGTCTTCTTTTCCCCAGGCTTTGCTTTGCTGAGAGGCAGGATGCTCTCCACTTCTAAAAGCCTCTACTGGTAAAGTCGTGGATTCTGACATTTCCAACAGTCTTTGGAGAAAAAGAAAGGTCTGTGAAAGTGGATTTGGAGGGGTTGGGGCATTAGCAAGAGGAAAGGTCTGCTGTGGACACCTGAGAAGTACTCAGGGGTCTCAGACCTGGACATGGGCAGAGTGACATCCACAGGCAGGCACTCCAGCAGGAATGCCTGGCCTGGGTCTGGTAACCCAGCTTTCAGCTCTAGCTCTGTGATTTGTGTGCTGCATAACGAACCTTAGTTTCCTTTCTGATATTACTGTGGTGTAGATTTAAAATTTCTCCCCTATGTAGCTAATGTATTCAGGTTTCTGTTACAGCTGGTGGCAGTGTTGAAAGGTGTTGGATCCTGAGGCTCTCTGACCTACTCAACAGATAAATCCATAGATAAGTTTGTAGTTTGTGGGCTATTAGGAGGTGGGCCTGGATGAATGACATAGACCAGGTGTCCCTGAAAGACATATCTTGCTCTGGGTTTCTCCCCTTTTCCATCTTGCCATGAAGTTAGCAACTTGTCTTATCCTGCCTTCTGCCATGATGGAAGCCTCAGAGCAATGGGGCTGCGCTGGACTCATACTCTGACACTGTCAGAATAAAGCTTCTTTCTTTAACTTTTTCTGTCCACTCATTTGTTATAGTGATGAAAAGAAACCAAAGGATCTCAAGGCTCCTCCCACTTCTAGCAGCTCCAGCCCAGTTGTCATCACAGTCAGCTCCACCTCTGTAGTTGATTGGCAGGTAATATACACTGATGACTCTACAAGCAGACACTGGAAACAGAAAGCCTCCCTGTCAGTTGCATGATCTGGTATGAGTTACTTACCTTTCCACACCACTGTCCCTCAGCCGTGATGGAGGGGTAACTGTATCCCAGCGACTGATTTCGGTGAGATACATTAAAGCACACAGTCCTGAGAAGAGAACCTCATATATTGGCCATGGTGATGGTGTTACCATGGCCTGGCATTCCTTTTTACATCTGTGAGTCTGTGGACAGGAAGGGATAAGAACGGAGGCAGAGATGTGGAGAGGCAGCTGTTTGTGCGGCTGCATGACCGTGCGTGCATGCGCAGGCTGGCACACGCTATCTGGGTCCCTGAGCTGGGACCTGTGCATGCATGTGCTGCTTCTGCTCTGTCAGTCATGGGGAGCATGACGAGCTCTCTGTCAAATGAGGGCCCAGGAGAGAGAGTCCCCAAAAGTTTGTCTTGCTTCCTGGTTTTAGGAGGAAAGAGACAGGGAAGGTAGAAGGGATGGAAAGATTGACCAAGCAAAAACAAACAAGCAAAAAACAAAAGAAAACCAAAAAATCCACAACAAAACAAACAACCAACCAGAAAAACAAAACACCCACAACAAAACAAACAACCAACCAGAAAAACAAAACACCCACAACAAAACAAACCAGAAAAACAAAACACCCACAACAAAACAAACAACCAGAAAAACAAAACACCCACAACAACAAAACAAACAAAAAACCAGAAAAACAAAACACCCACAACAACAAAACAAACAAAAAAACAGAAAAACAAAACACCCACAACAACAAAACAAACAAACAAAAACCAGAAAAACAAAAGCCAGTTTGCTTTCCATTGCCTGGCCTTTGAGGGTGACTCCCAAGCCCTGGCCACAGGCTGAGATTGCTGCTCTTTCCCTCAGGCAAGGCTTGTCCTCAGCAGGGGGGCTGTTGTCCTTACAGAGTGAGTGGCCACCTGACTTTGTCAGGGCCTTCGAGGGGAAGAACTCAGGGAGCTTTCTCTGCAGTCCAGAAGTCTTCCTATGTGGCAGCTAGCGCTAGAGCTCTCAAGCCATGGCCACTCCTCCCAACAGGGGCAAGAAAGGAGGAAAGAGAATCTCTCGGGTGCCACAGCCAGGACTGTGGAGAGCAGATAACCCTCTCAAAGGGGACTTTGGAGGCAGAGAAGCAAGGCTGGATCAAATTAAAGACACCACGTGTATCACTTATGCCTCTCATGCCAGCACTGGACTCCTGAGGCGACTGGGACCCGGGAGACCCACGCTCAGGGACCTGGAAAATGGTTTTACAGCTGCAGAGAAATGGAGAAGGTGAGTGCCCCTCCCCCACTCTTAGCATAGTCTCAAGAGACTTGGTTGGTTTCTGGTTAGGAGGGGAGACTTTCTCTAGGCAGGGGAGGGTTAAAGGTTGAGGCTAGGACTCCTGCGGAGATAGCCGGCCAGTACCTAGGGGGGTTGTGGGATTTTAGGGGTAATGGAAGCCAGACGTGGCCCCAAATTGCCTTGGGGTGGAGGGTGAGGTGACAAGTATCGCCGGGTGCCAGGAGCAGGCACAGTACAGAGCCCACCCACTGACAATAAACTAAGTCCACACCTAAGGAAGGCATGCAGAGCAGGCACATTCACAAATAATCAATGCCCAACAGGCAGAGATGTGCTTAGATCTCACTTCCTGCAAGGCCCATACAGACACCTTTCCAGGAAAGGCACCCTTAGGAGTATAGGGTCCCAATAGAGAGAACCACTACGGTTACTATAGATACCACTCACTGAACGCGAACTATGAGGCAGGTATGATTCTAAGGCTTTTCCTGTGATTAGTTTAAGTTTTACAAAGCAGAGACAGCTATTCTAAGTACAATCCATTTTACAGATAAGGAAAAGTGAGGGAAGGAGAAGAAATGAAACACCCGAAGTCACAGAGGCCAGCGCAGATGTAGGGTCCCTTACTTTCCTCATGGTTTGTGGTTTACTAGCACAGACACGTTCCTGCAAACTTAACCCTCCCCCAGAGTCAGAGCTGCTGGAGCGCTAGTAAGAAAGATGGGGAGGGGTCAGCCTGTTGTCAAAGGGGTTGTAGGTTGTGACAAAACTCTGGGTTCAGAGAGCACTAACGCTCCAAAGGTGGAGGCAGGATCAAAGGCCACAGGAACCCGGCTGCGGAGTGAGGTGCTAGACTATTTCCAGCGCTGAAGCATCTCCGAGCAGCGATTTTTGAATCGCTAGGGCCTTTCTAACCCCGACTTTCTGCAGAGCCTGTCCTGATGCTCAGGACTGCAACCACGTCCCAGCCCAACAGGATTTTAGCAGTTGGACCGCCACGACCGAATTAGCTCTGTGGCTGAGAGGCCTGTGGGATCCAAGTCCGGTCATAGGAGTTGGTAGAGACACTATCCCAGAAGCCCACCCGCACCCCACCTAGAGAGGCATTAAGTTCTTGGTGTCTGTTCAAAATGGGAGCGAGGGGCTAACAGACCGTCGTTGGATAAACGCTGTTTGTACCTCATCGATTTGTCTTTCAACCCTTTGAAACAAAACTCATAGCGATTTTTGTTAAAAAACAAACAAACAAACAAACAAAAAAACCCAGGTCTTAGAACTCGCAGATTTTTCAAGGATTAAAAACCCACCGGGAAGTAAATTACCCCGCGCCCCACATTTGTTTCTGGTTATTCGTGTTGTAATTGATTTGTGTAATCCAAATTCAGAGAGTTCGTAAAAATCTTTACTCTGGAAGAGTAACACATCTCAGCACTGTTCTTAGGATCTACGCAGCCAAGAGGAGAAAGGAGAGGGTGAGAGCCCGCATCAACTTAACCAAACGAGCGGAAAAGAGACGGGAGGAAGAGTGCCTAGGCCGGGGTGGGTGGGAGGACCGTGGCCCGCGAGTCTCTGGATTCCTTTCGGCTTACCCACCTGCAACATCGAGATTTCTACAGGCGGCGCGGGTGGGAAGTCCGCACAGTTTATCCAAACCCAGGTGGTCATTTCCTACCCGTTCTCCCTAACTTGGACCCCGCCGAACAAAGGCTCAGGCCCACAAGGGAGAAAGGTGACCGGCTGGACCAGTGACGGTCGCGACACAGCGGATCCTCTTTTCTCCCTCAGGTCTGTCGTCCCCAGGAGGAATTTTTAATTTAAAAATTATAAAAGAAAAACACTTTTAAGGGAGAGAGGACTCCCATCTATCCCCAGGAGTCTATTGCCCTGTTTGGAAGCGACTGGGGAAACCGCCCTACAAGTCCGAAGGAAGCGCGGCGCTGCGGCAGAGCCGGCTGGGTGGAGATGCGGCTTCCAAGGGATTGCGGGACCCGGGGCTGCAGAGAGGATCCTGGAAGGTTTCGGGGGAGGGGGCTGCGCTCCATTGTTCACTCCGAGCCAATCAGAGCTTTCCCACTTCCTCCCAGCCAATCTCCCGGCGCCTCCGTCTCTACCCCAGCCCACCCTCTGGGTCCCCAGCATCTCCCTAGCAAGCCCCAGGGCGGTGGGAGAGCTGGGTGACGCTACAGGTCCCGCCTCCAGCTCGGGCCCCGGGCGAGAGCGTGCTGACGTCATGCTGCGTGCGGGCCGGTGCGGAATCGTCCCTTCAACTCCGCGGGGCAGGAGTTAGTTAGCAAAGAGCAGAGGCTGGGCGCGCGACCCTGGTCCTTCTGCCCCCGGCCGCACGCTTTGCTCACATCTCTCTCTGCATGGTGGATATTATTTTTCATTATCCTTTTCTGGGTGCTATGGGGGATCATTCCAAGAGTAAGTCTTTCTGTGTGTGTGGGTGTGTATGTGTGTTTGATATGCAACGTTTCCAATGCAGAAGAATGTTTAGCGGATTCTACAAGTGGCTTTTATTTGACAAAATACTTGGGAGAATGAAAAACAAACAAACAAACAAGCAGTGCATTTCGCCTGTAACAGTATTTATTAGTTGGAATTCTACTATTTTATTTTATAATTAGACATTATTTCCCAAGTTGACTGGGATGATCCCAAGCTGTGAATTCTTTCTCTGTTCTGCTAGGACGATTAGGTCTGACTTAGGGAGATGGGTTTCCTTTCTGTCTTTCGAAGATAGAGAGGTTTCAGTCGCTTGATCTGAGGTGTTTAAGAACTGTCGAAGAAGCTGAAGAAGGGACAGGGTTGAATGCTGCGGTGTCGGTGTTGAAATAGGAGGGAGTCGTTGTGAGCAGGAGCGGGCGGAAATCCGGGCTTGGCCGACAGTGTGGAGACGGAGGCGTCCGGGGCTCCCCGGTGTCACCGTGCTGTCGCCTGCCTCCCGTTAGTTCTGTCTCTAGCTGAACCGATGCTACACACCCGTGTTCAAAGACGGAGTTAACGGAAATGTCAGGAGATCGTGTTGTTTTCGTTTCCTATTTTCTGAATCATTCGAAAGCTTATGGTTCCCTTGTGGTCGCACTTCTAAGAGCGGGAGAGCAAGGGAGGGCGGGTTGGGATGGGGCTGCAGCGGCCAAGGCCGGCCGGGGTCCGGCAGCCGGGCCTGATGCGGGACCTGCGCCCTTTCCTGACAGAGAAGCCCGGGACGGCCATGTGCGTGGGCTGCGGGAGTCAGATCCACGACCAGTTTATCCTTCGGGTGTCGCCCGACCTCGAGTGGCACGCCGCCTGCCTCAAGTGTGCGGAGTGCAGCCAGTACCTGGACGAGACGTGCACGTGCTTCGTGAGAGACGGGAAAACCTACTGCAAGCGGGACTACGTCAGGTGAGCCGGCTGGACCCGGGGTTCGGCCCCCTTGGGCTGGAGGGACACGGCTGCGCGTCCTGGGCTCGAGTCCCTGCGCTGACGCCCGCCGTGCCCGGGCCCGCAGGCTGTTCGGCATCAAGTGTGCCCAGTGCCAGGTGGGCTTCAGCAGCAGTGACCTGGTGATGCGGGCGCGGGACAGCGTGTACCACATCGAGTGCTTCCGATGCTCCGTGTGCAGCCGCCAGCTGCTCCCTGGAGACGAGTTCTCGCTGCGGGAGCACGAGCTGCTCTGCCGAGCCGACCACGGCCTCCTGCTGGAGCGTGCTGCGGCCGGCAGTCCGCGCAGCCCCGGCCCGCTCTCCGGCGCCCGCGGCCTGCATCTGCCAGGTAAGCCGCTCTCCCGGCCCGAAGCGCTGGGTCTGTGAGATGTGCGACTGGGTAGCCGACCGCCGAGCTTCGGACGGGAAGCCGGTGTGAAAGGCCGCTTGCGCTGGGAACCCTGCTATGTGTCTGCGTGTGCCGGGGAAAATTGTATGTATGTGAGCGTGTGAGCCTCGGGAGTTGTGTTTCTCCGTGGCGCGGATCATGTAGGACACAGGCTAGGATCCAGAGAGTGGAGGACCCGGAATCCTAGGTGCTGCCTGTCTGGGCTGTGTTTTAGAACTCCTGTGATGAACAGGTTACCGTCAGGGAGAAAAGGTATCCCACCGGGAGCCTACGGAAGAAGGTCAGCGGTGCAGAAGAGGGGCCTGTGTTCTTGTTTTGATGTCTAGCTAGCATAAAGGTTCAGGGAGTTTATTGAGTAAAATCTTCCTAGGATGATAGGTGCCCTGGCCAGGAGTTGTCCAGACTGGGAAATACGTGTTGACAAGAAGCAGGTGGAGAGGGTGCCACAGAGACCCTAGTTCCAGGAAGCCAACGCGTCTGCTACCCAGACCGGACTAGACCACCGGGCCTCCTTGTGCTGGGCGGCACCAGGGACTCCTTCCTCTCTGTAACTCCATTTCCACACTGTAGGAGGAAATTGGTCTGGGTGGGCTGTTTGTAAATCTTTACCCAGACCTAGAAATGTCTAGAAGGGACATTAATGTAAACAATGCATCTAATATCCAGTGGGTGTGTAGACCAGGTTGGAAGTAAAACAGAATGGAGTTGCTGTCGCGTGAACCCAATCTGAATTCGCCCAGGGACTCCCCTTTGTTTTGAAATGTCGGCTTGAGGCTGTTTGAGGTGGGTGTGAAAGGCAGCAGTCATTGGGCTGAGGGAACCCAGAGCCATGAAGAGAGTCACAGACCGAAGCCCCAAGGCAGGGAGCCAGGAAGGAGCCATTCTGTGCCCAGAAGACCTCTGCTGCCCCACGTCGGAATCTTCCCAGTCTCAGAGTGTTCCTAAGGGCGAGACCAGCCTAGCCGACCCCTTACCCGTTCAGAGCAGACAGAGAGTCTCCCAGTATAGGAGTTATGCCGGTGACCTGGGTCCCTGTCCCTTTCTTTTCCCCGCCGGAGTCGCAGTTCGACTTCCACCTCTTCCTCTAAAAACTCCACCTTCTTCCAGAGGGCTTTGCTTGTCCAGCTGGATGCAGTTGGGTTTTCCTAGGGTGTACTAGTACCGCAGCGACCTAGAACAGAACTCCAGAATCCTACAGGACTCGGGAGATTCGCTGCAAGGCAATTGGGCTAGGGAGATAAGGACAAAACAAAAAGCATTCTCCTTCTGGGTAAGGGGAGCGGATGGAGAGGGAGATGAACAATAGCCAAACGAACGGAATATCAGGGAAACGAAATCTTGGGGAGAATGGCGGCTGGCAGCCCATCCGACCTCCTGTCTCTCGGCCCCTGCAGACGCTGGGTCCGGACGACAACCCTCACTGCGCACGCACGTGCACAAGCAGGCGGAGAAGACAACCCGGGTGCGGACTGTGCTCAACGAGAAGCAACTGCACACCCTGCGGACATGCTACGCCGCCAACCCGCGGCCCGACGCGCTCATGAAGGAGCAGCTGGTAGAGATGACCGGCTTGAGCCCGCGGGTCATCCGCGTGTGGTTTCAGAACAAGCGTTGCAAGGACAAGAAGAAGTCCATCCTTATGAAGCAGCTACAGCAGCAGCAACACAACGACAAGGCGGTGAGGTGCTGGTGGCGGCGGGAAGGCGGGTGGTAGCCGCCACGGCTTTCCAAGGCCTTTCTGGGGAGAACTAGGCGGAGCTGGAACTCCCGACGTACCTTGGCACCCGCACCTTAGGAGAAAGGCTGACCTTGGCGTTCAAGTTTGGTGGTACCTTATGCCAGTGATAGCCCAGAGTTGAGGGGCCCTCGGCTTAGAGATGACCCTGTGGTGTGGCTGGGACTGTGGGGTTGTACTTTTTCTTGGGCTCTGTGTGTATGTGTGTGTGTGGGGGGGGGGTAGGGCTCGATCTGAGTTTTTGTTTGTTTGTTTGTTTGTTTGTTTTGTTTCTTTTCACATACCTGGCTAGGGAAGGGCATAAAAGGACTTCCATTTCCCTGGCCTGGTATTTGACTCTTACAGGAGTGAACGGGTAGCACGTTTGTGGGCCCTGGGGTGTCTCCACTGCCGAATGGGGATTCGTTGTGTGCAGTGGAGTGCATCTCCTCAAAACAGTTTAATTCCCAAATCGCTCTCCAGAGCCTGGGGCTCTATGCTCAAAAGTGGTGCAAAAGCTGACCTATCTCTAATGTCTCGTGCTGTATGTCTGCTTGCTCCTCAGAGCCTTCAGGGACTGACTGGGACGCCTCTGGTGGCGGGCAGCCCCATCCGCCATGAGAACGCGGTGCAGGGCAGTGCAGTCGAGGTGCAGACGTACCAGCCGCCCTGGAAAGCACTCAGCGAGTTCGCACTCCAGAGCGACCTGGACCAACCCGCCTTTCAACAGCTGGTGAGGCCCTGTGAAAACTGCACAGTGGGAGTAGGGTGGAGGGGACTTCGCTCGCATAGGACCAGCGTCTTGGGGGACAGATTTGGTAATGAGAAAGCCTTCTGGACCCTCAGCCTCGCTGCTGACACTAACCCGATTTTAATGTGTCTCTCACCGGGTCCCAATCCCCCTGTGCGGGTGGGGACCTGGCATCCCTCTCTTCAGGGTTTACTCAGGTGACGGCTTGTCTGCAGGGGACACTCCAGGTCTCTGAGCGGTTGACCTAGCTTAAGCGTGTGTTCACTTGTTTTTTTTCCCCCCCTCTGGTGTGTCTGCCCTCCCAGGTCTCCTTCTCTGAGTCAGGCTCCCTAGGCAACTCCTCCGGTAGCGATGTGACCTCTCTGTCCTCGCAGCTCCCGGACACCCCCAACAGTATGGTACCTAGTCCGGTGGAGACGTGAGCGAGGACCCCTCCCTGCCAGCCCGCGGACCTCGCATGCTCCCTGCATGAGACTCACCCATGCTCAGGCCATTCCAGCTCCGAAAAATCTCCGGCCCTTGTAATTATTGTTGTTATTTAACGCGAGCGGGCAGAGGCACGCGACAGCAACGCGACGGCCAGAAGCACGGGGACACAGCCTGCCCCGCGGAGACTGGAGACTCCTGTTCCAAGGACTTTTCTGTTTTTTCTCATAACTAGAACTTGGGACGTTCTGGGTTAGCTCCGCCCTTGCCTCTCCCTCGCTGCGTGGGGAACTGCCACTCTGTCTCTCTGCGCCCCACTCGCCATCTGGTGGGGTCCTACAGGGCCCTACCCGGCGAGGACGCCTGCTCCGAACTCGCCTGCGCTGACCCGAGGCTTTGCTCTGGACCTGGCAGCGAGGACGGGACAATTCCAAGAAACAGACATAACCCCCAGAGCGCATGACTGCCGGACAGAGTAGAAACCAGACTGTCTTTTAAAAAGTGTTTTAAATTATCAGTCGACGGAGGACAGTGAGAGCCTTTGCCGAACAAAAGTAAGTTATTGTTATTTATTGTGAGGCGAATAGTGGGACGAATATTTTGATCTTAATAAAAAACAACCCGATGCCATGCCGCGACTCTGTGCTGTTGGCGCCACGGGAGCCAGACGAACGCCACTTCGCGAGTGGGCCTCGTTGCAGCTTCACCGGCTCCACCCGCCCTCGTGCTGCGGCTCAGTCGGCGCCCGACGGGCGGGCCAGACCCTGATTGGGCGCCGAAAGCGTGCCCGACGGAGATTGGGCGTCTACGGGGCGGGCCCGACACTTATTGGGTGCCGACGGGGCGGGGCAGGGCGGTTCCGGTGCAGTGTGAACTGCGAGGCGTTTCCGGAAGCCGGAGCGCTCCTTGCCGGAGGCGAGGACGCTTGGAGACTAGTGCCGGATTGTGGGGTGACTGGTTTAGGGAGCGAAGCCCACCCTGCGTCCCCGGGCTCTGCGGCGCTTCCTCTGTGTTGTCCCTAGAGTGGATGCGCGACGTGATCAATCTCGCTGCATTTATTAATTCCCCCGTCTAGACAGAGGAGAAGGCCGGGGCGGCTCCTTATCTACGTTTGGCATCACCTGCAAGCGATACACTGAAGGAGCCACAACAAGCCCCCGCTAGGATCGCGGCTGCAGGAGAAAATAAGTCCACCCAGAACCAGTCTGGCGTGTCCTTGGTTTATTTTCTTTCCAGGCCCGAAATGGAGGGGGCGGGGGATGGCCCCTGGATATGTCGTGCCCAGGTCACTTGGTGTGACATTTCAAACCCCTGCGACTTGTTTTCTTGAAAACTGGCTTTAGTGATCGCAGGAAATAACCAAGAGATACAGAATCTGCAGCAGGCCCCCGGGCAAGCAGAGAAAAAAAATCCCGGCAGGCTCAGGTTTTACCCTCTACAAATATTTAACCCTTTGGCAGTCTGGGACAGTTGTTTCCCAGAGCCAGCATTCTGCCCTCCCTTGGCTGGTTCAGAAAGCTGCCAGCTACCAGCCAAACCACCATCCTGCAACAATCTGACGTTTCTATTTTCTTGCTTCCACAGTTAAATGGCCAACAGGTCGTCCCCTTTATGTCCAGGTTTTGTTTTTTTTGAAGGAGTGTAGTGCTCTCCTGGAGCGGGGGACGGTTACCACTCTAGCTTATCGGTAGCGGTAGCGACGAATGACAAATGTGCCCAAAGCGGCAGTCTGGGCTAGAGGAGTAGAAACCCTCTATTAGAAGCAGTTGCTTGGGCTGTCCAGCAGTTTCACACCCATCCACCCCACAGCCCCAGTTAAGGATGGAACGGTTCCTGGCAATTAAAGAAAATGATAACAGGTGGGAAAACTGAACCATATTTATAGTTTACTTCCCAAAAGTCAAGGTGATGCTAGCACTTTAAAAAAGGGAACATTCTCTTTCTTGGGGATTTAGGAAATGGTCTGCAAATGTACATATACACACATATATATACTGTATATCTATATTATATACACACACAGAGTTAATTAGGGCCAGGTTTACCTCTTAAAGCTGGTTCTTTGAGGCGTCATTCCGTTAACTTAGACCATCCCCTTCCAAGCAGAAATACAGATTTCTCTGTTTTGCATCTAGTTGGCTATTGGATAGGAAACGAAACTATAATAAATCTTACTTTTGGAAACTTGCCTATCAGAATATTGTTTTTTTACTTTCTATTAAAAAGGAACAGGTCCTTAAGGAGTTTCATTATTAGCTCTGAATTTTTGCTTTGGACAGGGTGCAGTATTTTACAAATATCTACCCGCCTAGTTAATATGATCTTTCACCTCATTATTTACAGCTTATGCCAACCAACAACCCATTTCCACTGGACACCTTGGTGTGCCTTTTATTATTTTGAGGGAATTACCCAAGTAAGGTGGTCGTGGTGCAGAGATGTGTGAGCGATTACAAGCTCTTTCTCCCACTGCCTACCCAGAGGAGTGTGTGGTGCTCTCAAGTTCCCAGGAGGAAAGGCTTGTAATGTCCTTGGCAAGGTATCAGATCTACAGTTAGTTACATTAATAAATATCAATTTTACTGGCTCCCAGGTCATCTTTAAACATCTTTTGTAATGAAGTAGGGATTTCCTAGTAAATTAAATTACCTGTGACAATTACAACTTTTGTACTTTACGCTAATGTTGAACAGGAGACATCCAGATCTGTAGGAAAATCTTAGTTCAAGGAAAGGGGCTATGGGTGGAAAAATGGAATTACTTAGCATGATTCACTTCAGAGTGCGATTTCCTCAGAAGACTTAACTAATTATTTGCTTAGCTCTGTGGAATTGAGGCAGGAAAAGGATCCCAGAAACAGACAAATTTTTGGCCGCACAATTTAGTACACATTGTAAGGCTGCATAATTCTGGGAAATTCAGAGTCCTTGAGGCAGTATTCCCATTGAATTTTAATATTAGATGAGTGCGGGACAGAAATCGGCCTTTCAGTTTTGAGTACGGAGTAGGTTAAAGCTCAACCTTGTCAGAGCTGGGAAGACCGGGTCTAAATGAACCATTGTTCTAAGACTGCCCTCCCCAAATACCAAATGCCAGACTCTGCCACTTTTGCCTAGGGGTGGGCTTACACTGCCCTGCAGTTAGCTGTGTATACAGAGAGAGAGAGAGAGAGAGAGAGAGAGAGAGAGAGAGAGAGAGAGAGAGAGAGAGAGAGAGAGAGAGAGAGAGGAGAGAGGAGAGAGACTATGAGAACGAATTAGCTGAATAGAAGTCTGCTGGAGGGAAAAAACAATGGACGATTAAGTTTTTGCAGAGAAATAAGTTCCCAACGGAGCTGCGATAAAAGCAGGAAATTCGGAGTTTATTAAGCTGATGCATGGGCAGATTAGAGGCTTTTAACTGTGGGTCTGATTGATGTAAAAGTAAACTTTCTTTAAAATGCTGAGATTCTGTGCTATAATGAGGATTGTGTGACCAATTACAGGCTAGCACCTTGTTGATGAAGTCTGTGCATGGAAAATACAGATAAATAGAGCTAGGTTGAGAGTAGTGATGGGAGAAGAAAGGGCACAAGGAAGTACTCCACTCGGATCCAGATGTGGGGGCAGGAGCCTTAGTGCCTCCTGTCGCAATCCCCAGCCAGGCAGCAATGCTTGGCGGATCCAGCCTTTGCTCCATAAGGTCAGCACCTAGAGGGAGAGTGGCTCATCAACTGGACTCGGGTGGGCAAAAGTTTGCCTGTTGGGAAGTTGGATATGTACATGAAGTGTGGGGCGGAGAAGGGGAAGACTGGGGACCTAGAGGACAATGACATCCACCAGAGCCGGTCGAGGAGCCAAGGAAAGATGCAGGTGTTTTTCACAGCTGCAAAGGCCTGAAGAACACAGAGGTTAAGGTTAGAGCCAGGTCTTGACCTAGGCCCTGTGGAAGCGATCCAAGGTTAAGACGCAGCAGCGACTGCCAGAGTCTGGCAGGGGTGGATCGGGAGGGGGTGGGTGAGCAGCTGCGCCTGAGGACTCACTAGGAAGCAGCAGTCCTGACGTGCCCTTGGGCTTCGGGAGTAACTGGCTCTGAAGAGTTTAGGGATAATTTTGTTACTCCGGGTGTAAAATTTGGTTGCACATGTTGCTGCTCCTGGGGTCCAAGCACGTTGGGTTCGAATTCTGGGTTGGTAGTGCGCCACCGCCCCAGGTGGAAACCACCGGCACTTGCTGACTGTAGCAGGCACGTCCCACTGAAGGCAGTGGGACCCTTCGGCTACCTGCTTATTTGCGAATTCTGGGAGGTTAATCACGGTTGTCTCTATTATTTATGTTTTTTTTTTTTTTTTTGGCAAATTTCCTAGCAGATAAGAGGTATATTCCATCGCAAATCGTCTCGCAGGAAACATTATAAATACTTGATGCTCCCACCCCCATTCCGCAAGGACCGCCCTCTACTCGCTCCCTCCAGTAGCTGCAACTTTATTTGTCCTTCCCCACATCCCTCCCTGGAGATGGGGTGTATAGGGTCTAAGCAGGAGCACCCGCAGTGTTTGGCATGGCTTACATCAGACCTCTTTATTTTCTTTTGATTTGTAAAACAGTAAAAAAACATTGAACATAGAAAACTCTGTAGCGTCATGAGGTTCAAAAAAAAAAGTGCCTGAATGTTAGGTAAGTTTGCTTTTCCGTAAGAAAGGCAAGATTTATTGTGTTGTTCAGCTTCCTGTGACAATCTTTAGGTTTTTGGGTCAATTTTCCACAGCTAGATCTTTGTTGGTAATTGCTACCAATGTCACTTGGGTTCCGCATTGGGTGGGCTAAGAGGGCTCCCTGTGGCCCAGCCCTGCAGGAGCTCCGTGCACAGGATGGCTTGTTATTCAGAGACATGGCCACCCTCATTGTTTCTTTTACTCTGTGTTGTTTCAAGTAAACTATTTAAGAAAATACTTGATGCTCCCTCATTTAAAAAAAAAATTATTTTAGAGGCTAAATTTAGCTCAGCACACTAATAGTTCACAGTGCTCTCCGCCCGTGAGTTCCCCACCAGTGGTTAGGTGCTGTAATTTCAAACAGTCCCAAGGCTTAATGAAAGTGTTAGTTACACAGATCTTAACTCCAAGTTTTAGAAGAAACACTTAGAACAGGGTTTATAAATTCTTAACACTTTCTCAAATTCGTACTGCTTTAATGTGAAAAGTCAACACTGAAAATTGTGTTACTTCATTACAAGAATGAGATTTGTCTAATTTTACCCATATTACAATTGCAAGTTACACAGCATGAAAGTAAACAAATTCCAAAATATTGTGCATAAATGAAACAAACGCAATTTGCAAAATTAGGAAGGACAGTCCAGTATGTACAGTCTTTATAAACAAGGCAAAGAGGGACGTATCTGCAGCAGAGAGGATACAGACCAGAGGTTCCTGGAGGAACAATGGCAGACACTAACAAAGGTACTCAAATACACAATTAGCTAAAAAACATTTATTTTTTCTCTTTTTTCAAGAAAAATTGCCGGGCTTCTTCCCAGACCTGCTGAGGAAATCTGTTAGCCAGCTCCAGGTAGTCCCCGAGGTTTCCGAATTTTCCTGAGGGAGACAGAAAAGAGACTAAAAAGTAACTTCTGAAGGCTTACAAATTAAACTTATTTTGATATCAGAGTGCAAATGGAACCATATATTTCAAGTAAAGCACTGTAGTGTGTTATAAACATGTAGTTTAGCCACAATTCAGTCTGTGGTTCTAACATATTCAGACATTAACCTATATATAAAATGTTATGAAGTATTTATTTTCGGGCTCCAGAATAAGAAAACAGGTACAATGAACACAACACGGCGACAGCTATGTATAGGCACATCTGTGTGTCAACGGTGACTGTTTTATTATCTGACTGGTGCTGAGGACTGTGCTCAGTGGTCTGCACACAAGGACCAGCTCTGTCACTGAGCTGCAAACTGGGCCTAAATGGTGACGTCTTTTTCCCAAAATAATCTACTTAATTTAAAACACGGACTTAGGCATAACTTTGAAACTGTTCAAATCTGGCATTTAGTAGTTATCTAGCAGAGCAGAGCAGAGGTGACCTTTAACAGCTTTGCTGAGCCCTCCAAACACTTGCTGTAGTCATGGGGCAGTGGATATAAAAGCTGAAACTCCTCTTAGTGGTAAGAACCTGGGAGCCCACAGCTACTTTCTAATCTGAAAGGTTACCTGAACAACAACCTAAAAATGATGGTCGCATTTTATTGAGGACTTAATCTAAATAAAAGGGGAACTCATGCAAAAGTTGTAAGCTGAACACTTCGTAAGAAGTCATTTTACAAAAAGAAAGATTAGTATTTTTTCTGAGTCAGGTTTCATTGTGTAGCCCTGGCTGGAATATCTGTAAATTGCAGATATCCACCAGCCTCTGCCTATAGCGTATTGGGATATGTATATGCATATATATGTGCACACACACACACACACACACACACACACACACACACACACACACACACACACAGAGCCAGAGGCAATGGATCTCCTAGAACTGGAGTTACAAGGGGTTGTAAGCTGTCTGACGTGGGTGCTGAGAACCGAACTCTGGTCTTCAGGGAGAACAGCAGGTGAGCTTAACTGCTGAGCCTCTCTTCAACTCTCCCCAGTTCTCTTTAATTAAGTAAGCATGTTATGAACGGTCACTAATAGTGCTGAGAGCAAAGCAAGCAGAGAGCAACTATTCAATTGTTGGTTTATGTGTGAAGTCTGTTATAGATACGCAAGGAAGGCAAAGAAAGTGCCTGCCCCACCCTGACCACCACCCCATCTCCAGAAAGAAGGCTGAGACTTCCTCTGGCTTTGCTCAACCAAGCAAAGGGAGGCAGCTTCAGCTTTTGGACTTGGCTTTCCACAGGCTTAAATGGTGACTCATCTTTTTTAGGGCAGAAGAAAAATGTCTACATAGTTATACCGGCAAAATACTGTTGCTTAATTAGAAATAAATACATTAGAATATTTGCAAAAGTATTTTCATAAGCTTAAAAATTAAACACTTGTTTTGTAAGAAATAGTAACAAACTGGACTGATTTCCTTCACATGTCATAGTAGTTTAAAAAAAGAAAAAGAAAAGAAAAAGAAAAAGAAAGAGAAAAAGAAAAAGAAAAAGAAAGAGAAAAAGAAAAAGAAAAAAGACCCAGAGGCTGTGGCTGAGTGAGGGCAGACCTGAACTTGCACACAGAGTCTACAGGCAACAATGGTGCTGACTTGAATTTCTGACAAGTCCCATAGCTTTCTGTTTACTTTTCTGAGTACCTGAGTCAATAAAGCCTCCCATTTTTTTTTAATGATACTGTAACAGTTTTGTTGTATTTTCTTCTGTGTACTTTGCAACACCTGCCTACTGTAGATTTTTTTTTTTGTATGACAGCCAAATTGTCTCCAAGTAAAGGCTTCTTGATGGGTGCCATAAAGAATCCTATAGGTTAGGGGTGGGCCTAAGAACAACGACTATTATATATTTCATTTCATGAGATAGGTTCTCATGTAGCCCAGGTTGGCCTCAAACTCACTATATGGCTAAGGGTGACTTTGAAAGGGTTCTGTCTCTACCTCCCTGTGCTGGGATTATAGACACAGGACACTAATGTCCCATTCTGAAGAACACTCATCACTATCAACCATATGAGGACTTGGGAAAATCTAGAGTGGGACTCATTAATCAGAGATTCTGCTGCAACAGCCAGAGACCAAACTGTACTTCTCAATTAGCGGGCTATTTTAAGATATTTAAGATCCTAAAAAAGAAGCTTAAAATTCTACATCTCTACCTCTGACCAGGGGAACACCTCAGCAGGAACAAACAAACAAACAAACAACAACAACAACAACAAAACAAATGCCAGAGACTCTTGACTTCCAGAACTCTGCTAATGGGATGTTAATGTTCCTCACTGTAAAGTGTATTTTCAGTTAAAATAAGTCAAGTGCTTGAATTTAGGGATCTAGCTATTGTCATGGCACTTTTATTTCAACATGGACAGAGAACCCATGTTCGGGACTGAAGCACTTGTGGTGATTTGTGTGGCCAATGGTAATGTTATATGACTGCTTCCCTGTTGACAGTAATTAGTCAGCATTTAATAGGGACACAAAGGTGGTTTCTGGTTTTCTTTATTTCTATAAGTCTCTGTAGATTGGAATGATACAGTTGATTTCTTTACTCCTCAAGTATTTGATATCTGAACCTCACATACTTGAGGTGACACAGAAATTCTCTAATTGTTCTGGAAAAAGGAATGCAAGCCCATTCACTTAGCTGACACACACGTGGGATTAGTCTCAGTGGGACCCACCTTTGGGATGTGACGACTGGTTATCCACATGACCCGGAGTCTGTGCAAAGTCCTGTGTGAGAAGAGAGAAGTGAGTTGAGACTAATGTTCTGGTCAGAATTGCACAAGGTCCCTCTCATCATGTGTCACAGCTCCACCAATTATCTGGAGCACAGAACAGCAGCAGAGAATGAGACTGTGCGGCCAGACTCTTGAAAGCTGAAACTAAGTCTCCTACACGAGCACTGCCAGGGCCAGAGTACTGTCTACAACCACAACTGTACACCCAAAGCCTGAAACCCAAGCCAAATGTACGATTTTAAGCCAAGAAGAGATTTCTTTTAAAGTTTTTTTTTTGGGGGGGTAGTGTAGGAGGTTATGATTTTGTAATTCTAAGCCAGGTTGGACTCAAATGAGTGATCCTCTTGCCTTATTCAGACGTGTGAGTGCTTCAATTATAGGTGTGTGCCTTTATTCCTGCAAGTTTTACAAACTATGGATATAAGAGTCCTTATAATCCAGAATAGCCAGGACTGCTACACAGAGAAGCCCTGTCTCAAAAAGCTAAACAAAAACAAAAATAACAAAAAAAGTGTTGTGCATCTAAACCTTACAGTCTGCTCACTTTACTTTTACACGGAAATTGAAAAAATGTAGTATATAAGGTATAAATCTTCGGAAACCAACGTCAGGCCATAATCTCATTTTAACATTACTATCTAGTGATTATTAATGAACCATGACACATTTATAAGTTGAAACTGAAACTAATTTTCTTGAGCACAATTACATAGAAAAAAATGATTCAACGTCACTAGTATCATAATGCTAACCCAAATTAAAAATGAAGTTATTTCTGTACCACTTAGCAAAACTGTATTAAATATGGTTTATTTGGAATAGTTGTGATATTACCCCCAATGGTATGTATGTATGTATATACATACATACATACATACCTACATACATACATACATACATACATACATACCTACATACATACATACCTACATACATACATACATACATACTTACATACATACATACATACATACATACCTACATACATACATACATACATACATACCTACATACATACATACCTACATACATACATACATACATACCTACATACATACATACATACATACATACCTACATACATACATACATACATACCTACCTACCTACCTACCTACATACATACATACATACATACTTACATACATACATACATACCTACATACATACATACATACATACATACCTACCTACCTACCTACATACATACATACATACATACATATATTTGGATCTCATTCATAGTGTTTTTTGAGACAGTCTCATTACAGTTTAGGATGGCTTCATTGTCTCATCCTCCTGTCTCAACCTCCTGAGTTCTTATATTTTTAAAGTATTTTTTAAGAAACTGATGTGGCACACATGGAAACTTGTCTCAGTTGAGCTCTCCATTTAAGCTCTAAAAAGCTTCCCTAGATCCCAGGCCTTGGTCTTTCTGCATAGCATTTACCTGCTAGCTGTTATGCTACTTGGTCTTTTTGTTGTTTCATGAGGGTGGGTTTTATCTGTCTTATTCATCGATACACTCCAGGGTCTACAGCAGAGCCCAACACCGAATGAGTGATTTGAAATGCCTTCTGTGCATTCTTATTTAATGTCAGAGCGGGTCTCTGAGACTAGATGAAGAGCCCTGTGCTGAAGTGACAGCTTTACACTGTTGAGTTTATTAAGATTTTTAATTTAATCATGAGCCAGTTTGAAATCATGCTTATAGATCCGAATACATAACTTGAATGCATTTTCAGAAAATAGGACCCAGATTCAAATGTAACAACTAAATTAAAAAGAAAATATTTCTACACCTCATTGACCGAGCTGTGCTATTAACTGGTCACTAATAGAGAGAGACAAGGAGTACTGATGCGATAAAGAAGGCCCGGAAGTCCTCAGCTCTCCTCTGTGGTTCCCAGGCAGCTGCACATACTCACACTCTGACAGAGATATCTGAGCACTGGCCAGCACAGCGACAACACACACAAAACTCTGCTTCTTGTTTCACTGTTAGAAAGAACAGGAAGTATGTGCAGCAGGGAGCAATTTTAAGAGTGGAACATTTGGAAAAAAACAGACATTTCATAAAATAATCCATAAAGATATGAAAAACCCTAGTTTGGAGCTGTCACCTTGATTTCACTCTACTAGCCCAGTGAGCTAACGTACAGCCAGTGTCAGCGCTTCCCACAGCACTGATTCTGACTTAAGTCCTAAGAATTTTGTTGGATTAAACACAAGTTTGTACTTCAAACTTTTAGATTGAAAAAAGAAAAAAAACAAACAGGTTTTATCTCCCCTCTTGTACACATATGCAAATAATATTTATTATTTTCAACTTATACATGTTCAAGTTTTATTACAAAAATATGGAACACTTTCACGAATGTGTGTGTCATCCTTGCACAGGGGCCATGCTAATCTCTGTATCATTCCAATTTTAGTACTAAGCACATCATATTTATTTTTAAAATGTTCAAATAAACTCAAATTTTTATCTTCACCAATTATCCTCTGTAGCAAGACTAAAAAGCAGACACATGTGCCTATTGAAGTATTAAAGGAGCCTGGTGTCCTGTTAAACAGTTTTATCTAGGTACAAGTTTTCATTTTATCAATGGCAAACACGCTCTTTGCTTGCAATCCTCCAGGCAGAAGCATTTGGCATCCACCCTGCTTCTAGTAATGTGACCTCAGGCTTTAGAAACATTCTGCAGCATGGACACAGGTGGAGGGCGAGATAAAGCTCCCTCACATTTACTTCTCAGTCTCCTGACTTTCCCATAAAACAGGAAAAACAAGGCCTTGGGTTGAAGGTACCTGGATGAATGTGGCCAGTAAAACACAGCTCATCTCTTGCTCCAGAATGAGCTTGTTCTGATGGTTGTTGTGACACGCGGCGATGAGCGAGGGGAACAGCACTTTGATGAGCCTTGGGTCACTGAAGTACTGGAAAGGCAGCTGGCAGAGCTTCTGCAGCACCGTTGGGTGGCGGCCGGACTGTACAATCATCTACAACAGAGAAAGAGACAGTCAACTGCCAAAACCCAGGCTTGCCCCTTAGTCAGCTGTTGTTGGTCTGAACCAGGGACCATGCTGAAGGAGGTGAAGAAAGAGGAAGGCACTTGGTTCCTTACCAGAGCTCAATGTAAGTGATGTTTGAAAAGAGCCAAACTTTTAGAAACATCATTTCTCAATTAAAAAAAAAAGATTTTGTGGTCATTTAATAATCATAATCACAACGAAGGGTACAACTTGCATGGAGAGAGCCGTCGCCTAGGGAACAGATTTAGGACACGCAGTTTCCACGGAGCACACTCATGTCCTCAAAGCAGTCTCCTGTTCCTAACAAAGTAAGATAGTGTCTGCAGCGGCCCTGCCCACTGCCGTCTCTGCCTAACTTAGCTCACTGCAGCCACTGCATGCAGCTAGATGGGTTCCTTATGTAGACAAGTCCTAGAAAGAGAAGGGGGCTGACTGTAGGGAATGGAATGGCTTCAGCGAGTACAGGCTCTAAAAGATCCTTCCTCCAATCCCTACTCCTTATCTGGGTTTCCATCAGTGCCATTGAGTCTAAAAGGAGAACTGTTTAGATAAATGAGACTGTTGTCTTGCAGCAGTCTGGGTTTACAACTGTGTACACTTTAATAGGGCAATGCAATTAGTGGGCTGGCAGGGAAGCTCTCCTAATTCACTCCCTAGGCTGAAATGATAAACTAAGAAATGCCAAAATCAGATCTGTTTCAAGTAACTTTGATTAGACAATTCTAATATGAAAGAGCAGGGTGACCCAAAGCCCACTTCGTAGTACGGGAGGAAACCCGAGAACATTAGGGACACTGAAAAAGCTGAAGGTCAGGACTGTAAATTGTACTGGGGGTGGGGTGGGGGGAGAACACAACGTTACAGGTACACACCCAGACAGGACGGCGTTCAAATTGAAACCAGAAGGACAGAGTGAAACAGCAGAGGCAGGAGAAACATAAATTACTGGGATTTACAAGTTTTCAAAGTACTTTTAACAATATTTTAAGAACACATTCTCAGATGATAATGCAGTGTGCTTTAAGAACAAAATCAACAAAGTAATAGTTCACATATTTTTGTTCAATAGCTAAAATGACATCAAAAACTTTTGGAGAATGTTGATAGGGACCTGTTAATACCTTTAAATCCAAAAGGAATTTTAAAGACTTGCATTGTGACAATTCTGCACATGGCTGTACAATGCCATTTCTGATACCAGCTGAGAAAAATGTGCTCCACTACCTACCTTATTGATAAAGCTTCCACTTAATTTTTATTATAATTATCATCTACATATTTTGTAACATAGCCAAATGGTTACCACTTTTGAATTTATAACAATGCCATTATTGGAACTCTCCCCCCACTTCTTCAGGCAAAAATTAAGAACTAGGGTTTTTTTCTTTGAAACTTCATTGTTAAAATGCCATTATTGGACGACAATTCAGTAATTCAAAAGGTATTAAAAGGGGCCAGTTTAGCTGGCACAGACACAATATCAACTCAAAGCCACCAGCTCCCTGATCCTGGTAAATTAGAAGAGTGTGAGAACATGGGTTATACTCACTGCATTCAGCCTCCTGAAGCAGTGTCTCCTGGGGTCTTGCTATCCCAAGGAACAGCACTGATTACCTATTACCTGCTTATAGAGTGAGTTTATAAATCTCACCAGCAGTGCAGTAAGGTGACCCTGCTGGAGGCCACTACTTTTAGGTCTTTGGACTGGAGAAGATGCAAATGGGAAAAGGACAGTTTGGTTACCTTGTAGCCATAAGACTGCCTATTGCAGAACCTGAGCTTGTTATCTCTACGGAATCTGTAAGAGCTGGTGAGGCCCTGACCTACTCACACTTGGCTGTAACCAGTGGGATGCTGTGGGAAGGTAGGGTCGGAAGGTTCAGAAAGTATATCGAGACCTGGTGGGCGAATTCAGATGGGCTTGTGGCAGAGAGTGTACTATAGTGAATGTGAGCAGTCAGCTAGACTGGGTAAGTGCTTCCCTTAGGTTAGGGAAGCAAGTCTGGGGAATATAAATGCTCTGACTCTGATGCTCAGGGCTCCAGGCACTAGGAGAGCTGCCTGTGGGGCTTGTGAAAGATGACAGGCTGAAGGCAGGCCTTGGTTTTATTTCATTTCCCCACTCATTTCTAGGGCTTAGATGATCAAATACCATTCTGGACTACTTTCCAAATTTTCCAAAAGCAGCAGGAAGTTAGTAGAATCCTCATGGAACACAAGGGTCTTTCTGGATGTGCATAGTGAATCAGCTCACGCTTACAATACAAAGTTTCTGTCTGCCTTCTTGATGGAGTTGTAACCACTGGACTGTTATCTTGCTACCCAAGTCCTAAGGTGAGTACTGGTCAGGATACCTGTCCCACCTTTCAGGATATACTGGTTAACTGGATTCCCAGATTCTCCTTCTAGAGCACTGCAGCAGTTAGATGGGAGTGCCCTGGCTGTGTGGTTCTAAGGTGGCTGAAGTCTTCAGCTAGAGACAGCAAGTCAGGAGCAGGTATAACCTCAGTAATGACGGAAACTTATCCACTTTCAGATGCTGAGTTTGGCTCCAAGACCACTAGAAGGAGTCTGGTCAGGTGGGTGGTGGATAAAGGTGTTTGTCATCAACACTGACAACCTGAGTTTGATCCCTGGAACCCAGATGGGAAGGAGACATGGTGGAAAGAATCGACTTCTGTAAGTTGTCCTGGGACTGTCACATAAGCACTATTGGCACATAAGCACTGCAGTGAGATCACTGTGCACACAGAAGTGCACATACACAAATAAATACATAAATGTAACAGATTAAGAGAGATGCAAAGTGACCTTGGCCATAGGTACAACTATGAAATAGGTGTTTGCCAGGCGTGATGGTACATGGCATTCAGGAGACAGAGGCAGGCAAGTCTCTGTGTGTTCCAGGACAGCCTGATATACACAGTGAATTCCAGAACAGCCAAGATTACATACAGAAAAAAAAAGTTCTAATCAAAGAACAGGTGATCTGGGAGTCTGCCTTTATTCACTGACCAGTTGAGCAGCCTTTGGCAAACTGTTCAATTGCTTTGTGTTTGAAAGTATAGTGTTTTAAAAAGTATTTTCTTTGAAGTCTCTCCTTCAAAAACAAATCAAATAGCTCAGGTTCACAAAGTAAACCAACAGCAGTACTGCAATACACCCCAATAAAGAGGGAAAAAATGGCAAAGAATACTGGATTTTTAAACATATTCTTTCTCACTGAAAGATTTCTACATTTTAAATTCGAGAAAAATAATAGGAAAACGATTTGACTAGATTAGAAAGGCTTTGCAGCCATCCTTCGATCTTGCTCTGGGGAGGACCATGGCAGCACAGCTCCTCTGGTCTCAGGGAGAGGCCGAGGGCACAATTCTGTCCCTGTTGTCCTGCTGACCACAGGGTTTTCTTCAGTGTTCCTGATGAGGGAATCACAGACGGCAGACAAGAGTCCCATGATGACTAACTACTCTTCTGTTACTAGTAATCACTCTGCAAGTTGTAACTGTAGAAAAAGGAAACAACTGTAGAAATGTGTTGGGAGGACCTAGATGCCAGAGACAAAGGACTCCAGGTAAGAGGATGAGGGTGCTGTCCAGGATACACAAGTGAACTTGGTAGTCCTTTAATTTGCTTTGGATCCTGGCCACCCACTAAGCTTCTGGCACTAACCAGAGAGTGCTAACTAGAGCCATCATTTGAAGAATGTGTCCCATGCCAAGTGATATATTAATGCCACAGGAACAAAAGAGAATCAGGAGTCCTCCCCCCACACAGTGAAGATGCGATATGTTGGGTAAGGTTGGTTTGACATTAGATTTTGTGGGAGATGATACAAGGAATCTGGTAAAGATGCTGTACTGTGGGAGGAGAGAGTGTTCCTTGCCCACATTCCCTTGAAGCTACATTGACAGGGTGGACTGTATGTGGAAGACTGGATGAGGTGCAGGTACTTGGAAGTTATAGGTGAAGGAATTTTTGGTGGAGGGAAGAAACTCACAGATTTAGTATCATTTTGTTTTTGCTGACAAAGCAAAATACTACAGCCTGGAGTAATGTAAGTGATACACATTTATTCCCTACCATTCAGGAGCTAGAAGTCTGAGGTCAGGCTTTCTTTAGGATCTTCTTTCTGGCTGCCTAGTTGTGTGCTTTTCCTTGGCTTAGTGCATACAGACAGAGCGATACTTCTATTATTCTTGTACTAAACCCACTGATCCAGTGCCCTCACAATGATGCTCATTGGAGAGGCTACCATCGCTCTCCAGGCGCTACAGAGGTAAACAGC
This sequence comes from Arvicanthis niloticus, assembly GCF_011762505.2. Taxonomy (NCBI): domain Eukaryota; kingdom Metazoa; phylum Chordata; class Mammalia; order Rodentia; family Muridae; genus Arvicanthis; species Arvicanthis niloticus. The sequence continues at coordinate 26,149,586 of NC_133434.1, forward strand.
TTTCCCTGGGCTGTTACAGGCACTATGCAGTCTCAAGAGTGTTGGCAATTGATAGCTGTGGGTTTTAGGCCTGGCTCTGTCATGATCAACATATCCACTCAGGTAATTTAAGTTCAGAGTCTTTTTCATAAAAGAGGTGGGTAGAAGTTTCCAAGGTTTAAATGCAGACCTAATGTGTCCATGCCCACAAAGCACAGACAGTATTAGTTAGGAATATTGGTTATCTTACTAGTTTTCTGCTCTGCATTTTCTGTTGGACCTGGAACAGAGCTCACACCCAGCCTAACAATTGCTTTCCAGCATCCCTCCCCTAGTTCCTTAGAGCAGAAGGTCTGGTAGAGGCAGGCTTCAATCATCAGCAGGCTTAATGTCACCTGAGAAGCTATTTCTGAGGCTGCTCCCTGGCCTGGCCTGTGCAGAACAGAGCCTATGCAAACAGTGTTTGGGGTGCCAGCCAGGATCTTGTGGTGGCGAAATAGGAAATGCATTCTGACAGTTTTGAAAAGAAAATCCGTGCATAAGCATAGTCCAAGAAACACAGGTAAGTAGTATAAAGCAACAGAGGCTTAAAGCTCTCTGTCTCTCTTTCTCTCCCTTCCTTCCTCCTTCCTCCCTCCCTCCCTCCCTCCCTCCCTCCCTCCCTCCCTCCCTCCCTCTGTCTGTCCCCTGTCTGTCCACATGAGTTTGAGGCCATTGTGTTGGACTTGCTATTATGGAAGCTGTTATTGGCTTCCATATTCATATCTAGGATGAGCTTCCCTTGACACACTGAAGGAAATCCTTAAGTACTGGAAATCATCCCAAGTAGTATAGCTGACTAAACTTAGTTCAGCCAGGGGCAGTGATGCACATCTGTGTCTCCAGCACTTGGGGAATTATGGTCAGAGGATCAGAAGTTCAAGGCCAGCCTGAGCTAAGAAGTATCAAAACTTCCCATATCCCTCACTCACCACCCCAGCAACAAACAGCAAAGTGATTGGATTTTGTGATATTCTGAGCCACATTGTCTAGAAGGACAGACACCAGAACTGAGATTTTCAAGGTCCCGAGGACCATCTAGGGAATCTTGGTTTGCCCACATGGAGAGATATGGAAAAGGTCTCCCTTTTATGGACTGGTAAGAAAGACCTTCTGCTCTAAGGAATTGGGGGAGGGATGCTGGAAAGCAGTTGTTAGGTGTGAGCTCTGTTCCCGGTCCAACAGAAAATGCAGAGCAGAACTGGTAAGATAACCAATGTTCCTATCTTATGAGGGATGGAGGAGGTCAAGGTTGTCTAGGGCACTGTACTACCAGAACCATAGTGACCGCTAGCTAGGCTGAGGCAGTACTCAGGAGATGAGCCCCTCTATCTATAACATCTGAGGTCAGCTCCAAGGTGGCAGACATGGACCACTGCTGTTATAAAGAGGGATTCAAGTTTCGGGACGTCCAAGAGATGTAGTCTAAGTCCCCAGACAGTCTGGGCTGGAGCTGGGCCTGGAAAACTTTTTTTTTTTTTCCCCAGACAGGGTTTCTCTGTGTAGCCCTGGCTGTCCTGGAACTCACTCTGTAGACCAGGCTGGCCTCAAACTCAAATTTGCCTGCCTCTGCCTCCCAAGTGCTGGGATTAAAGGCGAGCGCCACCACTGCCCGGCTGGAAAACTCTAAACTCCAAATGTTGATTTGTTCTAGCCTGTTAGGCCTGTCCAGGGCCACTTCACTCACAAGGCTGCCCATTCCTGGGTAGAGAAGCTCTTGTTACCAGTTCTGAGCTTACTCCCATGACTGGTCGACAGCCAGCAGTGTCTTTAGTGACAATGCCAGCCCAGATAAAGATGAGCATGATCCATGGCCATTCTAAACAGACTAAACCAACCAACATACATAGATTAAACTAACACGAAAGGCCTTTCTCCTAAAAACCACACACTTTTCTTGGCTCAGTATCACATGACCTGTTCTTGGTTATGTGTTGGGCTGTGCCAAGAGTTTGTTTCAAACGATCAGTTTTATTAATGTAAACAAGAGGAATGGTTGAGAGTGGAGCAGGACTTCCAGGAGTGAACAGTTGGAACATGTAACTCCAAAATAAGTACTGTCTTGCTGTGGCTGAGTACCCAGCCTCCCTCCAGAGCAAGCCTGTAGGGTTCTAATATCTACAAACCCTGCCTCTTTCATTCTTTCTCATTTATCTATGTCTATATCTATTATCTTTATCTATATATGAATGACAGAACAATACATTGATTGCTATTTTATGTGTATGGTGTTTTGCCTCCATATTTGTCCATGTGTGGCTGGTGCTGGCAGAGGCCAAAAAAAGTGTCAAATCCCCTGGGACTGAAGTGCTAGGCACTGAACCTGTGTCCTCTGAAAGAATAGCTGGTGTTCTCAATTACTGGGTACCTCTCCTATGCTGTGATCTGCATTTTAAATGTGCAGCTGCTATGCCTTGGAGATTCTCCTCCCAACCCCCATGGAGTCTTTTCTTTTTTAATTGGATACTTTATTTATTTATAATACAGATGTCATCCCCTTTCCCCATTTCCCCTCACTAGAAACCCCATCCCACCCCTCCTCCTCCTTTTTGCTTTTATACCATTTTGATTACATGCATGTATTAAGGTCAGTTCTAGGTTGAGGAACTAGCAATACAATAGAGATGCAAATAGTCAAGGAACAAGCAAGACAATAAACACAAATAGTCAAAGATAAAGCAAGGCATTGAACCCAGTTACGTGAATACTCCTGTGATCACTGTTCCTAAGAGCTTATCAGGATGACCAAAGTATCTGAGCCTACTTCCCTGTCCTAGTCCAAGGTCATTTTCAAGTCTGAAGCCTACTTCCTGTTCTAGCCTAATATTTAGGTTCCTGCCTGAGATTACTTCTTTGTTCTAGCCTAAGATCTAGATTCCTACCTGAAATTACTTCTTTGTTCCAGCCTACTGCCTTGGAGATTCTTGCTCCTTAAGTTTTTCCATCCTGCAGCACTGTTGATTCCCCAGCAATCAGCAAGGCTCACCCTCTGTTGGAAGTCTCTGTGACAACTTCAGGGGCTTGCTTCTTAGTAAATGATTAATAACTTTCAGGTTTTGATTCACGTTTAGAGATATTCTTGTGAACTTGATGGGAACATACTTTTTCCAATCCATACATCTTTAGTGTATCTTTTTCCCAATGTTGTCTCTTTTTATATTTTACTCTGGTAAATCAGTTTGTGGAGGTGTTGTTGGCCTGAGGCCAGGCGAGCAATCTATCCATAACCCCCCTACCATAGTTTTCATGGTCCAGGCTGACACATGGAATTCTTAATTGGCAAATTGGTGATGAATTATCTGTATAAATGAGAAGTTACAATCTTCTGCCAATGTGTGGTCTGCTTGGGGGCCTTTCAACTTTTGAGTAAAAACTTGTGACTTAGAGCAGCAACTGTTCTCTTTCTAGACAATGCTCACTTCTCAAGTCTAATATTTGGTCTTAATGTTAAAAAATGCTATCATAGAAGATATGTCTAAAATATTAACACTTGGTATGCCTCTGGTATAGCTTTGTTAAAATCTGAATAGGCGGAGAAAGAAGAGGAGGAGAAGGAAGAAGAGAAACAGGAGGAAGAGGAGGAAGAAGAGGAAAGAGAAAGTCAAGTAGGAAAGCAGGGAAAAATTTAATCTGCAGACTTCACACCTGTGCGACTTCACTCACTCTAAGATCTCAAGAGAGTGGAGAGTCATACAAACATGGAAAGCAGCCCGATTGCCTCTCCCTTGGAGAGCCCCCTTTCTCCAACTGCGACGCTGGGGCTGCAGCCAGATCGAGGAAGGAAGGAATGTGTAGAGAGATAAGAGCAACACCAGGCATTTACTGAGCACCTATGCTGCTCAGCACTGGGCTAAGGCACTGACTGAGTCAGAGAACTCTATTCCTACAGAGCAGGCCATCTTCCTTCGTGACTCAGGCCGCTTGGCCCAGGAAGTTCTGCACACTCCAGCGGAGGGTAGCAGTTCACACTTCGGAAGCCAGCCTAAGAGAGTCCTGGTCTCTAGCAGCTCAGCATCAGCAACTTTGACAAGAGTACTGCAGAAAAGTCGGTAAAATTAACAACAGGAAGAAGCAACAGAGACACAAATAAAAGAAGTAAGGATTAAAATAACTAAAAAAAATTCAGAAAGTTGTCATGAACCATTTGATGTAAGAGAAAAAATGTGTCTCTCCTTCTAGTTTGGTCTTGAGAGCATGACTACATTACGGTAAAATATCTAATTAATTATAAGCAATTATCTTCATTTAATATACATACCTTTAAAAATTACTTCTACATGATGATCTTCACATACCTGACATTGCAGAAGGAACTAATTTCTTAAGGCAGCAAAAATATATACTAAATCAATATGACACAAGAAGGCAGGAAATTAAAATATTTCTTTAAAAGTGACTATAAGTAGTTAATATTGAACACACATTATGTTTTAAGGGTAATCTGGGTATAGAACATTCCCCAACCATATCAAAATGACAACATTGAGCAGTAAACCACAGAAGTGTTGTGTGGCTGCTTCTCAACTTCTTGTACACATATTGGCTACGACCTACAGGTGCTATAGTAACATCTACAGCTCCAGGGAATTCACCCACAAAAACAAAACCAAAAAAAAAAGAAACAAACAAAAAAAACCAGAAACAGAACAGAACCCATCACATTCAGATTTATTTATTTCTACAGAGGGATTCTGAACTCACTACTTACTTAGGAGTGGTCACAGAAAGCTCTGTATTCTGTTTTATTCATGGAAATTTGTTGTTGTTTGCTTGGTTTTTCTCCAAGAAGAACCAATGGCAAGTTCCTAAATATTTACTGTCACCTGAGCCCCAGCTCTATATCTGTCACTGATTATAAGAGAAAATTACCAGGGCTGGAGAGATGGCTCAGTGCTTAAAAGCATTGGTTACTTTTGCTAAAGGACCCAGGTTCAATTCCCAGCACCCACATGTCAGCTCACAGCCATCTGCAGTGCCAGTCCAAGGGGATCTAATCTAACACTCTTTTCTGGCCTCTATGGGCACTGCATGCACATGGTGCATAGACATACATGCAAGCAAAATACACAGAAAGGTACTCATACACACAAAAATGAAGGAAAAATGCAGCGCGAGTGAGAGAGACAGACTGAGTGTGCTCTTGTTCAGTCTAAGACAGCCTGCTGAGGACAAGTGCTCCCTGTGTCGCTGCTACGCGTCACCATGCCTAGTGTAGTGCTGGCAAATGTTAAATTGTCTCCCAACTATTTGGGAAAAGAATGAGTTTTGGCTTCTACAACCAAACTATAAATTAGTTTTGATTTATAAGTTATTTCAGGAGCCTGTATTTATCACATTAGAGTGTAGGCTCTGTTCACCATAGGGCTTTCAAGGCCTTTAGCTAATGCTGTCTTTGAATCTGTAAGGGCAGATGACGGAGATCTTTGGCATCTTGGCACAATGGTATAGGGATGTGTGTGTGTGTGTGTGTGTGTGTGTGTGTGTGTGTGTGTGTGTAAGGGAGCAGTTTTATTCACCATGTATTGAAAGTTGTTCTGTCAAATCAGACCAGTTCTGTCCACCAGTGTGATGGGGTAAATGGTGTAGAGAGGAATGAATGCAAGCAGTTAAATTTCACTAGGGCAAATGCCTCGTGCCTAAGAATTCCCAATTTGTTTTTTTCCTTTTCTTGTCAGAGACAAAATGTCCTCAATACAGGGGCAAAACCAGGTGTCTAGACATCTAAATTCACTAAAATAGACAGCTCAGAGAGTCTGTAATCATTGGAACAAAGAATATTTTTCTAGCAGAACGGAAACAAAGTAGTTGGTGCATTCCTCTCTGCAAACCTGAGTTTGCACAATGCTGGGGAAAAGAGCAGCAATGGTGGCCAGGTTTATCAGTTAGCTCTTGCCAGTCTGTCATACCTGGAACCAATGCTCATGACAGGAGCAATATAACAAGAACATCCTTGATCTTCTCCATTTTTTAATGTCATGTTCCAAACACACACCCCTTGCTTCTTTAATTTGATGCCTTGTGGGGTTGGGTGGGAGTGATGGCTTTATTTTAACATCCCAGAAAAATAAAAGAAGATTCTGTCCACATATTAGATCATATCAAATCACAACAAAAGAAATGACGCCTGAGTATTCCTTAGTCTAGTTCTGCAACAATTTTCTCTTTTTCCAAACTTGCCTCTTCCACAGACATTTCTAGGATGGGGTTAACTGCAGAAATCTTATGGACGATATAGGAGGTAGCCTTTTAGCAGCAGCCTTCTTGGTGGTCCTGGATTCACTGCTGTGTAGCAGCAGTAGAGAATCAGAAAGGAGGAAGAGAGAGGGGAAAAAATAGAGAGGAAGCCAGGGTCAAGAGAATCAAAACACAGTAGTTGGGGAGTTGGCCTTTCCTAGGTGAACCTAGAGACAGGGGGTCTTCTCAAGTAGGGAGAGGCAAGTGGCTGTCTCTCTATGTTCCAGTGAGGAAATTGAGAAGGCGCTTAATTAGGTTCCTGAGAGAAACCCACTATCTGCTGCAGAGGGATAGGAGAGGGCCACTGGGCGTAATCTCTTACTCCTCTTCTGCAGGGGAAAATAATGACTCATGACTACTGGTACCAGTTCCTGGGTGCTGAGCATCCAGCGTGGAGGTCTGAGCACTACCTACCCATTCTCCAAATACTGGAGTGTGAGCCATGTCTCAGCACATCAGCCACATGCTAGTGGCTTCAGGCTCCTCAATCTCCCAGTCCTTGGCCACCACATGGGCACTTAATGACCTGGGTTCTACCTCATCTCAGGCTTATCTCTTGTGCTCGCTCAAATGCTAAGTTTCAGCCATAATGAACAGCATGCAGTTCCCTGTACCTGTCAGGCTATTTTGTACCTCAATACCTTTGCTTATGCCCTTTCCTATGCATATTCCTATCACGTGACCCAGTAACCTCTATTTTACTCTTATATACCAGCACAAACATTGTTTCCATTGTGGAGTATCTCCATCAGAGACCAGAATTGTTTTTCTTTTTCTGTCTGAATTGCACTCTTCAGAATGTCAGTACATAAAGGCAGAGACTTGATCATTTTACTTCTTCCTATCCTGTGTGTCTGCAACAGTGCCTGGTCTATGGACTCCCCCAAAACAGTGTGGACTGTAGGTATTTCTGAATCTCTTAGTACATCTTTTGAAACAGGGTTGGCATTTAGTAAAAGCTGATAAATGAGAATGAATGACTAGTAAATGTCTAAAGGGCCACAAAATTCACAATATTGGCAATTTCCCAGAACCCTCTAGTGTTCTGTTGCATGATGGGGCCTCTTTTTAAAAAAAATCATTATTTCTCAAATCTTCTGTGAGGAAAAGAGCTATACTTTAGAAGAAGCACATTCTGAATCCTTTCCCAATGCATCCTGCAGTAGAATCTTGGGCCAACACTAAGCTACCAGTCCTAGGATTTGTCAGAGACTATACATAAACTCTGCTTCTGGTTTAATTCATATCTGAGGAGGCCTGCTTATAGAACACTGGCCTTGGAAATGATACAGACTCATCATATCATGATCAATTTGACGGACTAGTTTGGATTTTCTATGTGCCCGAGTCTCCATATCCCATTTGCTGCTAGGATGGAGCAGAAAGAGGGAAGGCCACTTAGAGCCACTCTGGACAGGCTGTTGGCAGAACCAGCTCAAAGGCAGGAAGGAAGACCTCTCTTCTCTGGCCACAAGGAAAGTCAGCTAGATGATTTTTGAAGGCCTCCAAGTTCCCAGATATCATCCTGTCCTGTGTTATGAACACGCACACATGGACACGTCTATGCTGCCCACACCTACAGATACTACATGTAAATATGGTAAAGGGGCAGGTTTAAAATATATTTTTTCTTAAAAAGAAATAACAAAAATTATTACATGAAATACGCTGATTCAACCTCAGAGCCTTGGGTCTGATATTTAAAATCCTGCTTCTCTTAAGAAAAATAAAGAACACACATACATATGACATACATACCTACATACAGACAGACAGACAGACAGAGGGAGAGAGACAGACAGAGATTGAGAGAGAGAGAGAGATCTGCTCATTACAACCGGCAGAATGTAGGGAGATGGGGAAGAGAGATAAGTAGAAGCAAAGAATTTAGTAACACCTTAAAAAACAAATACTCCAGTGGCTCTTGCCAGCAGAACTAGGTAAGCTTTCCTTCTCATAAGCTGCTGTGTGGTGTGAGAACGGCAGGGTTAACAAATGCAGAACACAGGCTGATAGGTTTTCTGACCATAATCCAACAGCTGCCAGAAACTATGGGTGCATTCCACGGAGCATTTATGGGCTCACCAGCACTAGTCTATGACAATTTTATTTAATCATAAAAATATAATAGTAGTCAAATCTTTTTGTAGTTTCAGTTTACTGCTTTCTCAAGTAAAATAAATGGTCTCTCAGATTTCTTCTGCTTTCATCTCTCTGCTCTAAGAATAGTAGGATAAGGTTCCAATTAAGGCCCATTAAATGTTCACATTGATTCATGTGAACCATTTTCTAGTTTCTCTTCCTAACACAATCTCAGTGCACCTCGCAGCAATTTTAGTGCTTCTTTAGTTGGCTAAATACAGAGATGTATTTGGGTGTGAGGTCGTCCTCCCCTTTGCTTCTGTGCCTACCTTCACTGCTTTCCAGACAGGCATATATGGATTAGTTGTCAGGCAGGTTCAGTTGAACCAGCCACACCTCTTGGGAAGGCAGCCAGTTTACCAGAGCCAGATTGACTGTCTTGGGACTCCTTGGTGGCTGAGTCAGAGCAGTATGTAAAGTTAGAGTCTAGAGGCCTGACTATGAGAAGACAACCCTGTGCTTTTGGGTCCAACCTTGGAGGCAGGAGTCACATAGCTTTCTCCATCTTCTCAGCAGATGGGAGAACATACTCTGACAGCGAGATAACCTACTTAAGATGGTATTAAGTGTCAAAGCTGACTTGAATGGATATGGGGGCTTTTCTCATTAGGAGCAGGGAATCTGGAAGGAAAAAACAATAGTTCCAATGATACCACAGGTTAGCATTTGCTCTGGGCTAAGGAATGTGCTAATTGCTAAGCAACTGATTTAATTCACTGTACATAATAATCCCATGACATTTTATGAATATAATCTATGTATCACCCATAAGAACACATACAATGGGAAGGTAAGTGGCGTGCTGAGGATCACAGAGCTACAGAACAGAATGGCTGGGAATATAGTCAATCAGTATTGTCATGGCCAGAGACCACGTGCTTTTCGTCAAGCTTCAAGAGCAAACTCTTTATTTCTTAAAGCAGGAACCGAGTGAGGATTCCAGCACATCAGGTACTATGAGGTGGCAAAGCTGACAGTCGACTATAATGCTGGGATGGTTGTCCCTGTCAACCTGATTAGACTGAGAGCTGCTGAGGGTATTAGTAAAACGTTTGTGTGTGTCCGTAAGGGTATTCCCACAGATGATTATAATACTCAGGGTTGGGAGGACATGCCCTGAATGTGAGAAGTAGCATCCCAGAGGCTGGGCCTAGATGATAGAATCAAATATGAACAGAAAAGCCCACTTGCAGAGGTACAATCTTTGCTTCTTGGCTGCCAAAAACTAAGTCTGTCTGTCTGTCTGCTTTATCCTAACTGTCCACTATGCCTCACCACAGGCCTCAAACCTGCAAAGCCAGCATCACTTGGGCAATGATCAGGGCGCTACAGAGTCCAGCAGTAATGACCACTCCCCAAGCCTTGGACAGCGGTCTATGGTAGACTCAAATTCAAGGGGGTAGGGGTGGGAGACTGGATCTAGGGTCCTTTGTGATACTGATAAAAGTCTTGCCAACATCAGAAAATCAGGATCAAGAAGTAGAATTGTTGCTGTGCCTACCTGACCACATGATTCCTGAGCCACTGGAACTGGTCTTTGGAGAAAATTTGGAGATGTAGGCTACAGAAGCCCTAGAATGCCCTAGGCAGAGCTCAGTGGTCAACTCTGTTAGTTAAGAGCTGAGGATGTTGACAGGAATGTGGAGATTACAAACTGTGTGTGAGGTTTCAGATGAGACAAGTACTCCACTGGGAGTTGGACCAGAAGCCATGTGTGTTACAGTCTTACCTACATTATATCCATGCTATTAGACTTAATTCTTTTTATAGACAGGAAACCAAAGTCTAGAGATGGGCAGTGACATTGGTCAGGGCCACAAAGATATAGAAAGACACTAGTGCAGCCATTACGGCTCCCTCTGGGACTGACAATGGTAATATAGTTTCCTTATTTCAGGAGACCTTGAATAAAGACTAGACCTTTACAGTCTATATCTGGGTATTTTACTTAAGAAGTTCCTCCATAACCAAAGGCATAGACTCAGAAAAATTTGGTTTACTCCATAAAAAATTATATATGGCAGCTGGCTTATAGGTTCAGTGTGTGTGTGTGTGTGTATGGACATGTCCAGGGAGTGGCACTATTAGGTGTGGCCTTGTTAGAGTAGGTATGTCACTGTGACATACCCTCGTCCTAGCTGTCTGGAAGTCAGTCTTCTCCTAGTGGTCTTCAGATGAAGATGTAGAACTCTCAGCTCTTCCTGCACCAAGCCTGACTGGACATTGCCATGCTCTGACCTTGATGGACTGAACCTCTGATCCTGTAAGCCAGCCCCAATTAAACGTTGACCTTTGGTCATGGTGTCTGTTCACAGCAGTAAAATCCTAACTAAGACTAACTGTCTGTCTATCTGTGTTTCCTTTTCTCTCTCTTTCTTTTTTCTTCCTTCTTTCCTTTCTTTCTTTCTTCCTATCTATTTATCTATCATCTATCTATCTATCTATCTATCTATCTATCTATCTATCTAGTGGGCATAGATGTGCACTAAATTTGTGTAGGAAAAGTCACAAATGATGAGGGGAGTGAAAGGTACTTTGTTTGGATCCTGTGAAGGGGGTGAATTTTGCTATACAGAGCCAGAATTAGTGGGTGGTAGCCTTCTTCATTTCAACTGCAGGCACATCACTGATGTACATATTTAGGCAAATATTACTTTTAATGATCTACTCTTGCCTCTCAAGTCATGATCTTTTTTGGAATTGTAATACTGATAACAACCTGGCTCTAAAATAGTCATATTACTGAAATTCTTGGGCTTTTCCTTAGACACGAAGCACTTCCCCTTCTGAAAGGAGCTACAGCTATCAGAGGGAGATGTCGAAAGGTGAATGCTTGTGTGACAGTTCAAGAATGAGGTGCTGACACTGGAAAGACAGGAAGGCCTTGAATGATGGGCATGCCCTTCACTCTCAGCTCAGTGCAGCAGCAGCTGCTTCTTGGAGTAGATGAGGTCAGTAGAGTGTACCAAGTAGGTGGGACCCAGGATGGATCATCTGCCTTTGAGAAAGACAAAGAGTAAGAAAAGGATGTTTGAGCAGGACTTAGGCCAGGTCTGAACGCTCTAAAAGCTGGGCTGTGATTCGGGAAACTGCTAGGCAAACTGCCATTCTCAAAACACAACTGAAGCCAGGGATACAGAGCTCAGAAGAAGAGCACTTGCCTACCATGTATGAGGCTCTGACTTCAAGCCCTGACACTGCAAACAAATACAATACAAACAAAATAAGACAAAACTCCAGAAAGGGCAGTGAGATGGCCCAGCCAGTAAAAGTGCTGCCTGCCAAGTCTGTGTTTCCAGAACTCATGTGGTGGAAGGAAAAAACTGACTCCCACAACTGTTCTTTGATTTATACACATACATGTAAATTAAAAAATCAAATAAAATTCAACACCACAAAGGAAAGGCTGTGGCTCAGTGGTAAATACCCTGCTAAGCAACTGCAACCAATGACAACCCAGTCTTCTTTAACTGCAGATGGAGTAAAATGGAGAACACAAGTGCAGCAGATTAAAGCAGGCCAGGCACGGTGGCATACACATTTAATTTCAGCATCCAAGAGCAAAGTGAGAGGATCTCTGTGACTTGGAGGTCAGCCTGATCTACACAGTGAAATCCTATCTCAAAACAAAAAAGTCCATGGTGGTGGTGCATGCCTTTGATCCCAGCACTCTATAAGAGACAGAGGCAGACAGATCTCTGAGTTCCAGGTTAGCCAGGGCTCACAGGAAACCCCTGTCTTGATAAACAATAACGATACCCCCTACCCCCCAAAAAACCCAAACCAAGCCAAAACAGCAATAACTAACCAAACCAAACAAATAAAAAACCCCCAAACTAAAACAAAACCAAGAACAAGAACAAATTAAAAAAATAAGTCATTAAATGACCTGGAAAAGACACACCACACAATCGCATGTAGAGCCCCACTGTTTAGCCTCCCTGCCTGTTCTGAAATTCCTAGAAGCATGCAGGTGCTCTAATACAGTGCAGAGCTATGATTACATGATCTACACCCCAGCTTGTTGAATTGTGGGATCATGACTTTATTATGCGGTCATATAAATGACTGAGGTGACTGAAAAATATGGCAACAGGAAAAGGCTTTCAACATGCAATGATCAAACATTAATGCAAAATCAAACATGATGACTCCAAGGTGATTTGGGCAGCACTTTCTCATGTTATATCATGCATCTTCACTGTCACTATGATTCTGAATATAAAATATGTGCACTTTTAACTATACATATACCTCCAGTATCAACAAACATGCTGGAAACACCTTGGCTCCTATTCAAGGCCATTATATTTGATATGAAATAAAGTGTTTTTACTGTACAAGCAAAGTTTCCTGCTCTTTCAAAAACATAATGGTTTAATTGCAGAAAACAAAGACTTCTAATATTTTCCTACTGTCATGTATCAAATTAGTGCATCTCTGGATTGTGTTGTGTTCTAATGTTTGATTTTAAAAACTGCTGTTGGAGTTGTTAACTTGAATTTCATAAAAGAAAAAAAAACCCTATGAAATGAATTTGTCTTCATCTTAGGACAGAATTTCCCATAATTTCAAGGGCCCTAAATATACTTCTGTTTTTGTTTTTTGAGACAGGGTTTCTCTGTATAGCCTTGGCTGTCCTGGAACTCACTCTGTAGACCAGGCTAGCCTCGAACTCAGAAATCCGCCTGCCTCTGCCTCCCAAGTGCTGGGATTAAAGGTGTGCGCCACCATTGCCTGGCCTAAATATACTTTTAAAAAATTTTTAATTTTATTTTTGAGATTATATTTAATTACATGTCTTCCTTCCCTTTCCTCCCTGCAGACTCTTCCATAAACCCCCTTCCTTCTCTCCTTCAAATTCATGACTTTTTTCCCTAATTGTTATTACTTACACATATGTATTTGCATATACACTTATAGTCCTAAATACAATCTGATGGAGAATATCACTTGAATGTATGTTTTAAGAGTTGGCCTTGTACTGAACAACTAGTTGGTGTTCTCTTCCCTGCAGAAAGCCATACCTCCCACTAATCATACTTTTGCCATTTTGCACTATATATGTGTATGAAGTGATGGTCTTAATACTGGTGTTTATAAATGTCAGTCAACTCTGAAAACTGCTGAGGGTGCTCTATGATCTGCAGGATCAAATATTCAGCCAATATTTAATTATCTATATAAAAATAAATAGGCATACCCATCTAATTAGTAACTCATTTGCTTCAGTTTTTAGTAAATAGTAAACCTATATTGTCCAAAGATTGTTTTAAAATAAATTTCTTTATGATTTATTATCAGTAAATGTTTGATTTATATTTTATAACTTACCCACTCTGGATCATGAAACAATTTCTTGTACAAAAAATTGAGTCCTGAGTTGAGAAAGTATAAGGCTCTGATCTTTCTTCCTGGTACTACAGAAAGGCTGGATGGAACAGGTGGGCCAAAGTGATCTTTGCTTTCAGTTATCCTAAGACGGAAACTGAGGCACCTGGACTCTACCAGGCCTTGCCTAATGAGAAACGCATTCACTAATCAAAATGAATATGCAAAGGTGCTTATTCCCATGACAGTAATATTCAGGCAGTCATACAATCTTTCATTTGAGTTAATTTAATTATCAGAACAAATTTAATTATCCAATACAATGCAAATAAAGCAAGGAGTTGACAGCACATATTAATTATGTTCATTATAATAATTAAATGGGAAAGAATTTAGAAAGTCATAAAAATGCAAAATACAGAGAAGCTTTTGATTAAAACATCATTTTAATTAGCTACTGTAAACCTATAGGAAACAGATGATTGGTTCCATCATGGACAGGGCATTACTTTTTATTATCTGGCTTACTCTTCTCAAGTGATCTGTGGTATCATGGGGCTCAGCCCTTCTAGTTAATTGACTAAGTGGCAGCAAGTAAAAAAAAAAAAGGCCAATCCTTTATGCAAAGCAGTCACCTAATCAAACAGACTTAGGCTGCAGCAAGATTTTTGGGACCCCTGTCTTGTAGAGAAACATGCTGTTTTCTCAGGAGGAGATGAAGGATCCGCTCTGGAAAACCATGCCCTGCAAATTAACATGGAATTTACCTGCACTGAGACTCACCACTTCTCCCACCAGGCTGAAGTGACTACCTGAGAAGAAGAGTCACCACTGAGCCTGCCTGTGAGGTGGGGCTGCCCAGATGACCTAGGATAAATGCTCCACAGACATGGGCCCGGGAGTAAGAGCTTATAGCTGTTCTTACTGGATCTCTGTAGCAAACGTTCACTTAGCAAATTTGTGGGTTTGTGGGGAAGGGAACTAATATGTTCAAAAAAAAAACAAAAACCCAAAAAACCCCAAAAAACAAAACCCTTTTAACAGTAGAAAAGTCCCCGATTTTACTGGATACAAATAGTTGTCAGTCACCTCAGTAACTTGTGGCTGTCTGCCTTATGCTTTTCTCTGTGTAACCTAACCCACAGATCCCGGCACAGATCTCTACTTGGGCTAGGGGACACAGCAGGTAAAACAACTGTGGCTGGTGGTGCCATGGCATAGCAAAGCTGCACATGTCAGCCATGAGAAGTCTGTGGTGTCTGCCAATGGTTTTTGTTCTCCTCAGTTCATACTGGAGAAGCCGAGAGATAGTGAGCTTTAAATTACAAGTTGCCACAACGTGGGCAGGAAGCTTATTACGCTGTCTGGTGCTGACAGGATCGAGGAGAGTAAGGTAGATCTAAAAACCACAAATTCAGGTATAGAATCCCACTGAAATCAGATGCTGGTCTGTCTATGGTTCTAGTCTCAGACTTTTAATGTCACAGTCTCAAGGCATATCTCAGTACAATCTTTTTAATCATGTGAAATATGCATAACATATAATTTAGCAGCTGAAACATTTTAGTCCTACAATTTAGTAGTATTACAGACACACACAGAGGAACATACACATGAAAACACACAGACATACATGAGAACACACACAGACATACACTGACACATATGTATGCATGTGTGTGTGCGCGCACGCACACACACACAGAGAGAGAGAGAGAGAGAGAGAGAGAGAGAGAGAGAGATACAAATACACATAGTATAAATGTCACTACTCTCCAGAACTACTTTTCAACAGTCACAAATCCATGATAAAGGGGGATTCATCCAAGATCATGCAGGTAGGGTAGAAGCAGAGCTGAGCTAAAACCCAGGCCCTCTACTTGTTAAATTGTGGTCTGGGCTTATTTATAACTTCCTAGAATCTTTATGGGTCTCCCAGAGTGGGACACACATATTATGCCCAGAAACCCCATGTTGGTATTCGGAGGGCAGGGACTGCTGTCCTAGATACACGTAAGTGACCACCAGTGGATGAGCCCGTTACACACCTGACTTAACTTTCCCAGTGCTCTTCTTTGTTTCAGTAGGCATACCTTGCCTCTTAGAACACTGTTGCCTACTACCTATCTGAGGCAGGAATTAACTCTGTACTGATGACTTGTAGTGCTGATGAGGTGAGAGACAACACCTGGGCACAACAGTGGCCAGATCTCCACACGACAAGGTGATGCTTAGAAATTGCATTGCTATAAATCTTTGCTTTTTACAGTCTTCTCACAATCTTTTCTATCAGTTTTTAATTTCTTTTGTAATTTAACATGTTCTGTTTTCTCCTTATAAAGTTGTATTGCATTTCAACGACTGTCTCAGAGTTGAACTGTCTCCTCTGATTCAGTAGATGATCAGTTTAGCACTTCGCCCTTGTTGGGAGGCCAGGTACCAAGACACAAGATCTGACATTTTTCACTCTTCTTTTTAATTTTGTTCTCTGAGTGACATCATCTCTCAACAGTGACCTCCGAAGCTTACTGCATCCTTTTCTTCCAGCTCAAGCCTGATGGGCAGTGGTACTGCCACCACCTCCTCCTCCTCCTCCCCTTCTCATCTCCTAACCCTTCCCCTCCTCCACTCGTACCCACGCTCACTCTATTTCAGCTGCTTGTTCCTTATCCGTTCAAATACACGTTCCCTGCTCCAGGCTCTGTTCACTCTGGTGAGACCAACTAAAGTATGAGATGTTAAAGCGGAGGACGACTGTGTGAGCTAGCATCAGCAGAAAAACTCAGAAACCCCACAGAAGCCTGATCCCATAAACTTATCCTAAGAGTTGATTTATACAAAAAGTTTCAAAGCATAGCAGCGTGAAATGTACTGTAAGAGTGAAGCCTCTTGGTGTGGAAATGCACACTCACTTAGTGTGAAACTGCTAAATGGCACATCCACAAACTGCTCAGCTCTTTACAAGTGCAGCAGAGTGTCATGATATATAGCATAAGCCACTTACATATAAAACAGGAAATTGTTAGGTAAACTATGAATGTCCACACACAGCAGAGCCATTAAAAATGATATTCTGTATAAGATGAAGTGCAGAAAGCAAGACATGAATACACGTGCAATATGACTTCAGCTATGTAAAACTGTTCATGAAGACGACTCTGGAAGGAAACCTGTTAGTGACAATTTCAGATTCTGAGATCAGAAACAATGAGGCTTCCTATTTATTCTTTATATTTGCCATGTCTTTTTTTTTTTTTTTTTTTTTTTTTTTTTTTTTTTTTTAATGACAAATAGGGAACACTTTGTGGTCATAACCAAGAGAAGAAACTTTAAAGTGAGATAAAAATCATTCAGTAGACTGATACACACAAAGGAAAGAAATCCACATAGGAGAGTCCCCTCACCAATCATTTCTGGAGTAGTTTTAGGAATGCTATCCATTTATAGGTCTGGTCCTTAGAGAGGACAAAAATCTGGCTGTTTTCAGGAGAAGGAGTTTCCTGAGTATTTCCACAGTAGGAGGCAGCAAACAACTGCCTCCTGGCAACGGGGTTTGGGAATAGGAAAAAAATTATATATAGTGTTCTTCTAAGCACCTAGATCTACATTTTAACCACAAGAATTTTTTTAAATGGTCCATTTCTTACCCTTCTTCTAGAGAATGCACCAAAGGCCCACTTTGCTCCCGTGTTTACTAAGGGTTGAATGTTTCTATGAACCCATAAGTCTGTGATTCTGGTCTTCTGGGCCTGTTCTGTTCTCTCTTATCCTTTCCTCCTCATCAGACATGTACTGGCAGCTCTCAGTGCGCAACTTACATAGCCTTGTATCTGGCTATGACAACACTCTCATCTCTTCTCCTGTCTTCCTCTAGTGTGCTCTAGGCTGAAAAGTCTAATAGTCACATTTATTTTAGATTTGCTTAAACTAAAAACCAGTGAGCTTAGAGTAAAAGTTAGTGGAATATTTAGATATTTTTCTCAGCTATAATCTATACAATTAACCTTCTGTCTATATAAATGAGGTGGTTCAGAATTAATGTGTTAGTTGCATCATAATTTATTTAAAAAATAAAGTGAAAAGAGAAAGAAGGTACCTCATTATCATCTTCCAATTCATAACAAACATTCTACCCTCATAAAGCAGGAGAATGCATTCACAGAAGAAGCCCTACTCAGAAACCAAATAAAGTATCAGTGAATAGAATTATGCCTGTCTCTCAAGCAGGAGAAGCCAGAACCTTGTCTTCTTAGCTTCTGCCCCAAACTATCTGGGAGCCTCTGAACACGAAGGCAGAGCAAGGCCAAGCTCAGCTTTATATGTTTGCTAAGTGGTCTGAGCCAAGAGCTGTAGATGCTTCCTTATCACAGCCAGAGTATTGGCATCCATATAGCATGGGAGTTGGAGGTAACTGTATAGGAGGGAATGGATGATTCTGTGTACTTTAAAAATATTTTACTAAAATGTCTTACCTTTATAGCTTTATACCTTTATAAAGAGGAGGTCCTTGTGCTATCTGGTGTAGGTCAAATATCCTTTTAGAGATAAAGCCAGAAACCTATCCTGGGAGCCTGGTTAAAGGGCTTCATACAGGACAGATGGGTTCCAGCAGGCTAGCCTGTCTTTTCTCACTCCAATACCTCACACCCTCAGTGGGGAGTCATCTGAGGTACCTTCCAGAGGCTCTTACCTGGTTATCTGGGTGGTTGACAGTGAAGTAGCCCACACAGACGATGACCTCATGGAGGAGGCTTTCACAGGAGACTTGGCTGCAGTGGCCCAGCAAGGAGCTAGCCATGTGCCGGAATGCAAGGGACAAGCCCTCTGCCCCTACAATAGACTGACAGACAAGGAGCAGTTAGAACTCCCAGCTCAGGGAGAGCTGGGGCTGTACATCATACAGTAAGTCCAGGCTCTGCCTGCACACTCTCTGTTATGTGGCTAGAGGGACATTATCTTCCTTCCTTCCTTCCTTCCTTTCTTCCTTCCTTCCTTCCTTCCTCCCTCCCTCCCTCCCTCCCTCCCTCCCTCCCTCCCTCCCTCCCGTTCAACACTTATAAGTACCATGCATTTACTACCAGAGTTCCTGATCTTAGAAACACGAAGAAAAGGGACTCATGGTACAAGTTACAGAGGTTCTTAACTTTCAAATAACCTAGCTGTCAAATGCTTGTAAGGAAATTCGCATGAACCTGGAACTTAATTTATTTTTAAAGTTTCTATATTAATTTTTATTGGATTTTTTCATATACTATATCCTTTTACCCTTTCCAAACTCTCCTAGAATCTTCCTACCCTTGTCCGCAGGCTTTCTTGCTTTTAAAAACAAAAACAAACAAGAAACACATATAACCCCCTAAATGAAAACCAAAATATACAAACAAAAGACCAATAAGAAAAAAAAAAAGCCTGAATGAAGCAATATGAGACAAAAAAAAAATCTACAAAAATATCATGAACCTGACTATTATACCCTGGGCAGCAATTAGTTCAGGGGTTCTTAATCTAATAAATGATCAAAATCAATGTACTATTTAACCTGAAGGACAGGAACTAGAGCAGAATAAACGCCCACAACACATGTATTGAACACACACTCCACCGAAGCAGTTATCTGCCCCATGCCTGGTAACTTACGGTTTCTCATTAGACAAGAATTCTTATTGTAGAGCATCTGTTAAATTTCATCTGTGAATATACTGTGTAAGCTAATTTCTAACACTATTTTTCTGAAGGATAAACTACTTTCTTGTACATAGGAAAGACCCTTTAGTGTTTTGTAGGCTCTGGGGATTGTATCCAGGGCCTTGTACATAACAAGAAGATACTCCATCACTGACTGTGTTCCCCACCTTTATACATAGAGATAAATAGCCACTTCTAATTATTTACTTATGTTCAAACAAAAGAAATGTAAATAATTATTAATTATTATTCAAATAAACAGTGCTCTAAAACAAAGGCTACCAAAAGAACGTGAAAAACCAAACCAAAACAAAAAAATCTTTCCCCAAACTAGGAGCCCTTTAGCTATGAGGCTTCTGGGATCTTTTCTCCAGTCAGGCTATGGGCTGTCAGTGGTGGGCGACTTGGGAGGAGAATCTGAGTCTGCCTGTGCAGCCTGAAGCTTCTATTTAATAAACATGTCAAGCAGACAGAGCGACAGGAGGGCAAAGGGGAGAGGCGAAGCCCACAGACTACACTTGCAGCCCACACTGGAATGAAGCACTGCTGCCGGCCTGTGGGAAATGCACTGTTTTAAACTCATATCTTTATTTGAGGTCTTGCTGGGTTTGAAACCAGGTCAGACTGTAGCTTGGAAATTTCAGTCACTTCACTGTGTAAATTGAGTGAAACAGCCCTGCAGGTGGGCCCTGCTATAGTGCTATGACTGCTGACTTTAAGAGTGTCTTCTGCCGCAGTTCTATTGCCACAAGACAACCCCCACCCAAGTATTTTTCAAGCCCCAGACACTTCAGGAGGGCTTTGCTCCTTTAAATCAAGTCTTGACACCTTCTCAGTTCAGCCCTTATTTAATTAGTCTCGTCCAGCATGCTGTGACCTAGTGCCCTCTGTTTAACCTTTCCTGATAAGAGCAGGTCAAGGGGCATGTATGTTTGAATATAAAAATCAAACCAATTTTTCAAGGAAACTATATTTCCTTTCTAGCCAGAATTAATTGCCAAGTCAGTACATTGATTTGTTTCTTGAGACCACCTTCAATTGTTAAAAACTGTCATGGCAAATGCAATATACAGTATCACTGACCTCCAGGCCACTTGTGCCAATATGATTTCAGAGTGAATTCACATTATTTGCTGAGGGGGAGATATTTTAACAGCCTTATTGGTACATGATGAAAATGTTCTAACAGATAACCCTTTTGTTGTTATCACATGATAAGTTTTCCATAAAACAAGCACACAGATATGCAGCTCTGAAGAAAAGGAGACAAACATGAATGCTACACTCAGCATCTCCCAGGACACTGAGCAAATGCTTCAACTTTACAAGCCACACAGAAAGGAACTCATTAAAAGCATCCACAGAAATGCCCAGCAAGTGGGTTGCCAAGGGTGGGCCCAGACTCAGAGAGCAGAGGGTGTCAGTTCATGTGTCTGGGGCCTAGTACATGCTGACCAGCACAACGTCATTATGTAATCTCCCCTTACTCTTCTGTTTTGTGATGTAGGTGCTTCTAACTTGCTTTAGCTGAAGGTAATGGATCTTAAATGCTCAGATGGCTGTCCAAGGCCATACACTTTATGGAGAGACTGTTCAGTTGGGCTCAGTCCAACTCCGAGCTCATGGGTCTGTGGCCCTTTGAATTTCTGTGACAGCTGGAGGATGAGGGGAACACCGTGCTCAGCATGTCATCTTGTCTCACTCTTAGAGGGGCTCAGGACACCCGCCTCAGCTCAGGTTTGCTCTTTAGTTCCTTCTAGCCTTTTATGGTCACCTCCACATTTTCTCAAGTCAGGTCCATGCTGAAATATACATTTTCCTTCACTCCACTGGAAATCTCTTTCCCCATGTCAGATGTGTCACACAGCTTGTTAAACAGTGGTGCAGTTCATCAATGCCCTCTCAATTATCTTACCTATGTCTCTCAGCCTGGGAGGCTTAGGAGTGATTCAACTAGTGTGTGTGTGTGTGTGTGTGTGTGTATGTGTGTGTGTGTGTTCTATTGTTGCTATTGTTTCTGAGACAGGGTCTCATGTAGTCTTGGCTAGCCCCTAGCTCATTATGTAACTGAGGTCTTGAACTCCTAACTTCTTGTTCCCTCCTCTTCCTTCTTTCCAACTGCATTGGGCTTTAAAAATTATTACTATTCTTATTTTTTAAAAGATATATTAATTTATGTGTATACACAGTACTTGCAATGCATGTATATATGTGTACCAAATGGATGCCTGGTGCCTACAGAGATTAGAAGAGGCCATGTGATCTCCTGGAACTGAACTTGCATATAGCTGTCAACTTCATGTGGGTGCTGTAAACTAAGCTTGAGTCCTCTGCAGGAGCAGCCAGCAATTTTAACTACTGAGTCCCCTTAACATTATTTTTGAGACAGGTGTGATACAGGCTGCCCTCAATTTGTTGTAGTCTTCTTGCCTCAGTTTCCAAGTGCTAAGGTCTATACAGGTATATGACTTCTGAAACTAGATCATAAAAAGCCATGCAGCTGCTGTCTGGGTCTTTTAGAACACTTGCTTTCCAGAAGCTTCCTCTTAGGACCTTCCCCCTCAGGACTCTGACATCATAGTCATTTGAGAAGCCTGAATTATCCAGGTAGGCTGTATACAGGTACTCTGGATGATGGCCCTCCGCAGACACAGTCTTAGAGGTACCCCAGGCATCAAGCGTGAATGAAGGAGCCTCCGGACAGTTGCAGGTCCTACTTCTTCAAGGCACACTTACCCTGCCTTTTCCTTTAGCCTTGTGAGTTTCTTGGCTGAAGTCTTACCATGATGCAATAGAGCCAAGCCATCCTCATGAGATATGAAGAGCCCTACAGGATTTCTGAACTCTTAGAGTCTGAGATCACAATACAACTGATCACACTGCTATTACTTACTCTGTTAAGTTTAAGTATTTGGTTTTAAATGCATAAAATGACTGGTTTAGGTATGTACTTTTTCATAATCTGTGGCAACAAGGAAATCATTTTATTTGATGGGAAGACTTCTGAATTCTATATTCTGAGGTCCTCTGATAAACCAATAGATGTCATATGCAGCCAGAAGTGAGACTCATTGACATTTTCTGGAGCAGACATCTCTCATGAGGTGTGTGTGCCTGTGAACTACTCCAATTGTGCAGACTGCACAGAACGGCAAAGCCTACTTCAACTACTTTAGAAACAGAAACACGTTAATCCTACAGGAGGGACTTTTGTTCTTGTGATGGATAAAGTGACTCTACAAAGTTGAAAAATACAAGCTCCAATAATACCACTCACCAACTTCCTTTACAAACAGAATCCTAGGAAGCCATTAATTAACTGAACGTGTGCCATCAGTTTCACAACAGAAGTGTTTCTGATAGTAGAGGCGGCTATCTTCACACAATACATCTCTAAAGCCCCTTTTCCTCTTAGTAAGTAATTCATCTAAGTTATGGGTTCATCATCTGCCAAGTTTGCTCCTTTTTAAAATGAAATCACTCTACAGCTAATAAACGGACAGGGAAAGTCTATTCCTTGGGGCTTGCTCTATAACAAGTTCAGTGTTTTTGAAAATTAAATTTCCTACTTGAAAAAAGTCTCTTTTTAAGCTGACAGTGTGGTATTATATAGCAAAAAGCCATTTTCTTTCTTTAGCTATAAAAACTTAAATTATAGGGGTTTGTACAGTTATATATAAATGCACTTTACTTTGGATACAAATCAGTTAAATCATCTTTAGAGTCATATCAATCAAAATAACTAAGCAATTTTGGTTCTATTTCTATAAGAAACCATTAATTTTTATTAATATTTAAACATTGATGGGATGATAATACTTTTATCTAAAGAATTTAAGACAGAAGATTTATAAGTGGCAATGTGGCATAGGTTAAATTTAACTGGAGGGTCATGAGTTTTGTTTCAGCTAAATAGGACTTTAGGCAAATTATTTGTCAGTTTCTCCATCTGTAAAATGGGTACAATAACATTTTTCATAACAGCTATGAGAATAAATGAGAAAGCACATTTAACATTTAATGTGACCAGAAATCATATAACTCTACAAAAGAGATTAACAAATGCTATATATACTTTATAATTCTACTTATTGTAATCTGGGATCTCAAATTCCAGAGAAGAACTTCCCATTATATACACATTAAAAAAGTAACTTTTTGGAAACTGGAGAGATGGATCAGCAGTTGGAAACACTAGTTGTAGTTCTAGAGGACCCAGGCTTAACTCCTTGAACCCATATGATGGCTAATAACTGTCTAGAACTCCAATTCCAGAGGGATCTGATATCCTCTTCTGGCTTCTGCTGGCACCAAGCACACACGTGGTGCACCGACAGACATGAAGGAAAAACATACAAATGGAAATAAATCTTTAAAAAAAGTTTTTAAAAAGGTGAATTTGGGAGGGGGCTCTGGGGAGATAGATCTCAGTGAACAAAGTAATCGGTGTGCAGTAATGTGGACCTAATCTTAGCTTTCCAGCACCTGTATAAGAAGTCTGGCATGCCAATGAGTGCCTTAGCCCTAGTGCTGAGAGTGCAGGAGACAGGCAGATCCTGGGGGCTTGCCTGCCAGCAAGTCTCCCATAAATGCAGAGCTCCAGGTTCAGTGAGCCAGGCGTTGTGGCACTCACCTTCGATCGCAGTACTTGGCAGAGGCAGAGAGGCAGAGAGGCAGAGAGGCAGAGAGGCAGAGAGGCAGAGAGGCAGAGAGGCAGAGAGGCAGAGAGGCAGAGAGGCAGAGAGGCAGAGAGGCAGAGAGGCAGAGAGGCAGAGAGGCAGAGAGGCAGAGAGGCAGAGAGGCAGAGAGGCAGAGAGGCAGAGAGGCAGAGAGGCAGAGAGGCAGAGAGGCAGAGGCAGGCAGAGCTCTGTAAGAGCAAGGCCACCTGGTCTTTGTAGGAGTGCCAGGTAAGACTACACAGTGAGACCCCAACTGAGGAGGGGGTGCGGGGGAGACAGAGAGCAATAGAGGAGAATACCCAGCATCCACCTCTAGCCTCCGCGGGCGCGCGCGCGCGGGCGCGCACACACACACACACACACACACACACACACACACACACACACACACAAACTTTTTGTTGGTTTAAAAACCAACCTGAACCAAGGTTTTGTAAGTACCTGAAAAGCAGACAAATTAAGAACTGCAAAGCTGTTGAAGAAACGTAAACTCTGAATGGCTACTTGGATGGTGTTCTGGGTGTAACTCTCCTTGGGACTAGTGCTAGCGTCTGAGATGGTGCCGTGGAAGAGGATACAGTAGAGCATGTGCAAAACTCCAGCTAAGTCTGTGGCCTGAAGAGCAGCTGTCAGCCCTGTGGGATCCTGGTGATTATTGTCAAATATGCTGTAGGACCTGAGAAAGAAAACACAACTCTGAGAGAAATCTAGTCAAAGGGTATTAGGATTTTTATAGGTTAAATGGAACACAACAAACAAGCAGACCATTAAAAGCAAACCCTCTGAGTTGTGTAATAAGGTAACAAGAGACCTCCAGGAACAAATGTAGCCCTCCCCACTAAGTGCACTGAAGCTTCCTTTCCTTCCCCGGGGACACCAGCCTGTCCAGGAGTGGTAACTGAGCACCATGCAGTTGATGGGGAGGCCATTACTGCCCTCTCCTCATTGGCAGCCCAGGATACTCCACTATCTCTAGTGCCTACATCTGGACGAGCTGCATAGAGTCTGTAAGAGCTTTGTGGACTTGGCGATCCAAACACTGTAGTTTTCCTCTCTGGTTCTTCAGAGGGGATCTTCTCAGGGGAAGAGGCTACAAGGAAAACATAGACCTTAAAAGCCCATAGTGTATCCGTACATTGAGGCAAGATGCTTCAACTGTTTTTGTAGGCACTGTTCTAGATTAAAACAGTATTCGTGGATATATTGTGGAGGCCATGTCTGCAAACAGTCAGATTCAGTCACTGAGGTATGCTTATTAATGAAACAGAAGAGGCAGTTCAGTGGTAAATGAATTTTTAGTCAACAGTAAGCCAGCAAGGTTTTGCTGAATCTATCTCATTCCTGGACTAAGGCATATAAAGCATGTAGGACCAAGAACATGCAGTTAAAGCAGATACCACTGCCAAGTACTCATTCATCACTGCATCCCTGGTTTCCAGGAAGAAACAATAAAGATTACTCTCTGAGGAAACACCCCTTCTTAGCTCATTGCTAGTGTGCTTGATGGGGCCCTTTCTTATTTACCCTGACACAAGGTGTCTAGACCCAAGCTTAAACTGTACATTTTATTTCCCTAGTTGTTCAGTGCATGTCACACTCAGAGACAGCAGGCTGTAGAGGGCCACTTTTGTTACTATGCTTGGAAAGAATTCTCACTTTTCCTTTACTGGCTCTGAGAAGATGGAAATTTTGGAGGTGTGATAGACAGGAGTTCTACCTACAGCAGAGACACACCCTAATGTTCCTTGGTGCTGTTCCAAGTGGGTCAGTTTCTGCCTTTTTTCATGAGACTTGGCTTTTTCTCTGGGAAGTTGTAAGGCTCTGCTCAATGTTTTTCCTTCATATGCTATCATCTGTACAGCTCAGCAGAAGTGGCCATGCTACCCCACTACCATGCAATGATATCCTTCCCAAGCTCTTAACATCAACAGGCCTTTCTTTATCAGTTGTCATCTCTTCAAGCTGGAATGTAGATGGGAGAGAGGCACTAACGGCCTATGGTTATCTCATTATCTTGCCCCGAAACATTCAGAAGATATCACTAATTAAGTAAGAACTGGGAGGGCTGGCTAGTGAATTTCTTGTCTAAAGGGATCATTTTATTGTTTTTGACTTGGTAGTTGCATTGAAGTAGAGTTTTACTGATAACCCTAGTCAGCATTTATGCCTCAGATATATTGTTTCAGGTATTGCTTGGAACACATCTACAAACCATGATACACCCCATATCCCTGTACTCTTTTCATGGAATAATTACCTCATGTGAAGTCTTTTCACAGTTATAGGGAAGGTACAACTCTCATGCACAATGTAAGAACTACAACTTAAAGCAGGTGAACTTCTTAAGTAGCAGAGGCAGGGGCATGATGCAGGCCTTATTACGTATGCTCTGCCCAAGGACCAAAACATCTACACAGAACAGGACGCGGTTTCCTATTTTTTTCTCTGCCTTTTCTTAAGACAGAATTTACAACTAACTGAATATTGTTGAACATAATACAGTTTTGTGTCATCATAAGGAGATATTTTGTAGTATGCTACCTAGTAAAGATTCAAATTTTAAAAAGGACTTTGATTATAGCCACATTTAGAGCACTTTTTATAAAACTTGTTAGTGAGTATCAGTTGGCCCTTAATGCCACCAAAGTCAAAAGCACTAGGGGTCAGACCCTAACTACAGACATGAAAGATAATAATTTGTCTACAGTTATTATATAGGTTCCAAAAAGAGGCCCAGGTTTGGATACAATGACTGCCTGTTTCCAACTCTGAGGACGCATGACTCTGGAGACAAGAGTTTTATTATCTTGGAATCCGAATGCTGATTTTCCCTTACTGTGCCTACTACTTTCAACAGATTGTTAGCATATTGTAAATTAGATACTTAGGAGTACAGCTTCACTGCTAAAAATCATGCTAAAAAAACCTTTCTTAGCAATTACAAAGTGATATAAATTCATTATTTTTTCTTCTGAAGAATAAATGCAAAAAACCAACCAGTTAAACAAACAAAACAAAATAAAACCCAAACAAAAAAGGGAAGGCCATCAGCTCAGTGCTTCTCCCTCACCATTAGCAGGGAAAGGGCAGATCCGACAGCCAACGAAACAACACAACTTCAGTCTTTGGTGAATATTCTCCTGAGGAAATAAAAGTGTTGGCTGAGGAAAATCAACCAAGTACTCAGGGACTGAGATTTGGAGATGGTTCAAAACCACATAGAAGAAATCTATTCCTTTAAAGTGAGCTCATAGACTGTAAAAGAAGCTATGAGGGCACACGTGGCTCTTAGCCTATGAATTAATGCAAACTTGAAGGAACACTGGGAAATATTTACTTTAACATTTTTCAATCAATCTGTGTGTGTGTGTGTGCACATGTGTATGTGCACTATAACATATATGTGTAGATCAGATGACAAGATGGGAGGCTTTCAGGGATCAAACTGAGGTAGGCAAGTGCCTCTACCTGCTTAGCTAACACACTGGTTCAATGTTTACTTCTGATTCAACTTAAAATATAGATAATTTGTCCATCAGCAGACTCCTGGCTCCTGTTGGGTCTTAACTGTAAGTTATCTAGTCTCTTTAATCCCAAATGTTTATAGTATAAGGCTTTATGCTTATCAGTCATGCACTATAAAGTTTTTCTTAAAAAATAATTATGCTATTAAGAAGAAAAAAGGACACAAGTTGTGTGTTGCAGGGAAGGGGCAGGAAAATGGGAATGTCTCTGGGAGGAATTGAGAGGAGGAAAGAATATGATCAAAATATAGTACATACAATTCTCAAAATAAATAAAAAAGTCTTTAAAAATACATGAAAGATGTTAAAAATCAGATGTGAAGTTCTGTATATCACACTTTAGAATTTAAAAACTTTTCAATATTTACTAGATTATAAGTTTTTAAATTTAGATTACAGGACTAGAGATTTTAGTGAAATATCTGAATTCACTAAGACTAGATTTGAATGAGAATAAGTATAAGTAGGCTATCATTATTGCCATGTAGCATCTGAAATCCAAACCTGCTTTACAGGAGCATATAGTTAGGCAAAAAAGCAGCAGTTTGCATGGGTATGGAACATGGGCCATCCATCACACAGCTACTAGCCTCAGCTAGCCTAAAATAGCAGTGTGAATGTATGTGCGTGTGCACATGCATGCACGTGTGTGCAATTCTAAACTCTATAACCTCTTCTCTCTCATTTGTCCCTAGTTTGTCTATGTTCATCTTCCTGGCTTCCAGCATGCTATAGAGCTGATGACCATCCAGACGATTCTCACAGCTTTGGGGAGTTTGTTTCATTCAGTTTTTACTTCTAGAATCTCTGAGGCATCTTGTGAAACTTCCATTTCAGCCTCAAATCATAAAACCACACTTAATAGTCTGCACAGTGCTGGTGTGGAGTGGATTAAGTTTGTGAATGTCCCAGTGATGGATGAGAACTTCACTGTACAAAAAGAAGTGAGTTATTTCTCAGCAGAATTCCAGTTTTTTTTTGGCTCTTAAATCTTGAAATATTCCAAGAAAGCCAATCTTAATCTAGTGACATCATCATATCCCAAGCTTTGTGTGAGCACAAAATGAATGATGCTCTCTTGGGTACTCTGCTCAAAAGTAGAAGTACCTGTGCTCCAATACTAATGCCGACAAGTAGAAGGCGAGGAAGACCTGGGCCTAACCTGGAGGAGGCTGCAGTCCAACAATGCTGGGTCTATCAGCTCCTCACTACTGCTGGAACAAACTGTCACAATCTAGCGGCTCTAAACAATATGAATGTGGTATTTTATAGTTTTGGAGGTAAGAAACTGAAATAATAGATATCATTGTGCTAAAGTCAAAGTGTCACAAACTGTGTTCCCTCAGAAGGCTGCAGGGCAGAAGGGTTATTTTCTCTTACTATTCCCAGCTTCCAGGGCATACCCAGACCTCTCTAAGGCCTACAGCCCAGCATCTTCATTCACATCTTTTGAATACATGCATCTGTGTTTAATGCCAGCTGCCAGGTGCCAACTGAGAGCTTTCTGGTGAAGAGTCCCTGCCTCGGGGATTTGTGCTTCTTCATGTGGTGGCTGGGCTTTGGCTAAGCCCAGGAAGTGGAGGAGAAAAGAACAAGAGGCCCAGCACAGCCCTGGGGAAATGAAGTGACTGGAAGGGGACAGAGATCCTTGCAGGGAGAGAAGGCAGCTCAGGGTGACTGACTGGTCAGCCCCAGATCTTGGAAGTACAGAACAGGGATGTCTTGCAACAATACTTCTCATTTAAGACACTCCCTAGTTTCAAGTTTTCATACTGAAAACAGCAAAGGGTCCTGTGCTGACGCATAAGTTTTGGTTTGTTTTACCTTTCTGATCTCTAGGTGAGCCACAGAGGCTTTGTCATAGCCTCTACTGCCTTGCTTAGTAAGGGGTGAGTAACTGGGGATGAGGGTGGGGCTCTGAGGGCTCTATGAGAACCACAGCCCTTTATCACACAGCTTTCTGGTTCCCATTCTTGCTTTTCTGAATCCATTCTTCATGGAGTATACAAATGCTTTCTTTCTTGACTTTTAAAGTCATTTTTCTGTTTAAAAAACTCCAATTTGTTTTCCATCAAATTTCTTTCTTTCTTTTTTTTTTGGGGGGGGGGGGGTCGAGACAGGGTTTCTCTGTGTAGCCCTGGCTGTTCTGGAACTCACTCTGTAGACCAGGCTGGCCTCAAACTCAGAAATCCGACTGCCTCTGCCTCCCAAGTGCTGGGATTAAAGGCTTGCGCCACCACCACCCGGCAAAATTCAAATTTCTAATGTTTGTCTTCCCCCATCCCCTGGCACTTCCTTTATTTCCTATTACTTTCTTGTTCATCAAATTCCACACCCACTAGTTTTGTTTTTGGAACACAGCAACTCAGGCAGGACCTTGCCATTCTTTTCAACTAGAATATTCTTCCCTTGACTATTTTCATGGTTGGCTCCTTGGAAGATACAATTGTCATTACCCCAGAGAAGCTGTCTCTGACAGGCACGTGAGTAAGAACTCGGATGGCTTCTAGTTTTCCAGTTTCCCATGGGCCTACACAGTACAATAAAGATAACTCACCTTCCTCTGCACCTTGACAGAATTCCTGACCTACCAGATCTGAGAAACTAGACTGTCTCAAGCTACTCAACTTCGTGTAATTTGTTACACTACCATAGTAACTGGAACAGGAGAAGAAAAGCAAAAGGAAATATGAGACCATGGACATATTTAGAGAGAAAGGCAGGGCTTGAAGAGTTTGCATGTCACTGAGGTACAAGCACGACTAGCACAGGCAGTAGCCTGGTGTGAGGACACCCTGTAAGCCTCAGAAACTCATCAGTGGCAGAGCTGGCTCTGTAATAAGTAATAAGCCCTATGCTGTTGGATATATTCAAATAGAAAATGGCAAGGTCATTGAAGAGATTAAAACCTTATTGCAAGACTGGGTGATTTTAAGGTTCTTTTCAGTCAACAGAGTGTGGTAGCAGATCACATGCTGAGAACTGATCAATGGTGACAGGTCTGGACCTGGATGCCTAGAGACCTGTAGAACCCCTTTTATATTTTGCTTTAGATGCTATTAATAGCCACACCTACTTTCTTCATTCTCTCCAATATATCATTCATACAGTACTTGTTAATGCTTCAAAATATGATATTTAGCAGGCAGGCCATGTTTCTGCTCAAAGGCTATTAATGATACTATTGCCACCACAAGATACCAGAAAATAATTTACATTTTTATATGTTAACCTTGCCATCATCTGGGAGAGTTTACCTAAAGTACTACATGTTATTCATGTTTTTCTACTTTTATGTCTTTGTTTATATGTTTTGTCTGTCTTTTCCTTAACTCTACATATTATCATTTCCACTTTTTTAGGTTTGGATTAAATTTTAGCCACTCTAGAAATTATGTAATCCTTGTAAGATCCGAGAGACCTCTCGCTCTTCTGACCTCTACTGATATTGATGAGGATGGTGGTCACCATTATTAAGCATTTATTTATATGTGCTGGTAGCCTGCTAAGCACTTGCATGTATTGCATTCTATCTCTGGTCCCATTATCTTTTGTCATGGATATTTGTATATGCACCTTCTTTTTCCTCCTAACTTACCAGGTCCTTGAGGACATAATATGAGCCTTGAATCATTTCTGCCTTCCCCCAAGTCTAGCATAGGACCCAGCATAGAGCAAGTGCTGCATAAATATCTGTTCAATGAATGGATGGAAAGGTAGGGAGGCAGAATTAAAAGTTTACCTTTGTTTGAACAAATGGTTTGGAAGCATCCTTAAACATTTGAGAAACACTCATTTATACCCACATGATTAGTGGGCTAAAGTGTAAATCATTCTGATATTTTTATGACATTAGCTTCCAAGTATCATTTGGCTACGATATATTTTGTTAGTATAGTTTGGATATGGAAATGGAAAACATATATACACATGTCAAAAAAAATCCTTTTTATATAATGATTTTAAAATTTAGACGTCTTCTCTAGCCAATTATTATCAACCATCTCTTACAAGCTCTTCTTTCCCCTCAGAGTTGAAAGATTTGCAAGGATTATAATATATTATATATATATATATATATATATATATATATATATTATATATTATAACAAATATATAAATTTATATTTGTTTGCTCATTTAATATTGGTCTACTGCTTCTTGGTCCTCTGTTGCTCTATTGTATAACTGCAAGCACAGCTACGAATCTGATAAGTCAGTGCAGAGTACAGGAAAGCCGGTGTTGACTGACTACTTTCTGATCCTCTTAGTGCTTCTGAGGAGCCCACATCTTATAGTAGGCTGAAGGCTGAGCACAGCTGATCGCGGATTAGGATGCTGCCCAAAACCTGAAACTATCTTTTTTTTTTTTTTTTTTTTTTTTAATTTTAACTTCCTGTAAGACCTGGACTAGAAAACCAATAGTAACAAAAGCCAAAACAAAAGCATTTCTGAAAATCCTACTATAAATAGTACAGATTTGTTTAAGTGAGTAAGAATTATTGTTTGTGTCCAATTTTCATTTTAAAATTCTGTAGTAATCCTAAACTAAAACCAATTCTTTTATCACATTTTCACATTTTCCTTAAATAAAGACAAGTTCATTGTTCAAAACCAAGCCTGGTGTAGAAATCTTGGGCCATGCTTTCTTCCCCCCATACTGAAGCATAGATTAACAGCACAGATTCCGACACTCTAATTGTCTTTCAGAATACCTAGGTAAAAATGAAAAGCTTAAGGGCACAATAGGAGAGAAGTCCACAAGCTGACTTGCCTGGTCTGCATCACAAAGGCCTGGCTGAAGGCAGTCTGCAGTGTTTACTCAAAGCACTACCAATCAGTCTGCCTGATTATCTCAGGCTCTGCCAGTTCAAGAGGCATTTTTTAGAGGACACTGTGGCTCTTCTTTGTCTTTTATTCTGGTTACCAACAAAAGGGCTTTAAGGACAAGCCTTTCTTGACCTTCTTCTGGTTCGAGGCTCGTCTCTGGTAGCCAAAATGGGCTTTTGGTAAATTCTTACAATAAAGCAAAAACCACCGGTCCTATTTCTTAGAATGGGTTGTGAGCTAGCACAAATTCTAAGTCACGTAACAAAATGCTTGACCGGGTCACTACAGTTCATAGTTTAGAACTAGACTTCCTATGAAGACAGGGGGACGGCACGGATGGCCTGTCAGCATGCAATGTGAATGACTGCCTGGCAGAGTGCGCCTGTCCTGGCCCTCAGTGCTCAGGGAATGCTGAGAGACTGAAAAATGACAAGAGTAAGGAGGGATTATATTTTTTCCCATTTTGAGAGTAGAGTACATAAACTCTTCTAGAATTTCCCGGGTAAAAGGAATCACAAAACCACCTGGCCCTATTTTTATGTCCAAAATAATCTGCTTTTGCAGTAAGTCCTGCTATTAGAAATTTGCTAAGCCACTGAAGTTGAACAAAGAAATTGTATTGGAGGAATTAAGAATTCTAAGAAACCATCAGGAATAAATCACTACTAACCACTTAATCTTCTCAAATTTGGAGACTATATCATTTACTAATCAAAAATGACAAGTCAGAAGCCTGAAGGTCCATCTCCCATATCAATTTATTGCTTGCTATCTGATTTATTCTACCTCATCTTACTGCCGTTGCTCTTCTCTATTTTCAGTGGATCTAGAGGTATTTGGTATTTTCATGTGGACTATGAGAAAGGCTCTCTGCTAATCTTTTGGCTGCCATCTCTACACTTTTCAGGAGTGCTCATTCTGGAATAGAAATCTGAACTTGTCCAAACAATTCAGTGGCAGTAGGCTTCTAGTTTCCTTTGAGACTTACAGCTAACATTTTGTTGTTGTTGTTTTTTGATTTTTTTTTTTTTTTTTTTTTTTTTTTTTTTTTGAGACAGGATTTCTCTGTGTAGTCCTGGCTATCCTGGAACTCACTCTGTAGACCAGGCTGGCCTTGAACTCAGAAATCCGCCTGTCTCTGCCTCCCAAGTGCTGGGATTAAAGGTGTGCGCCACCACTGCCCGGCCTACAGCTAACATTTAAGGAGCTTAATTAATGGTCCCTTAGTCTCCATGGTCACAAGGACATCAAACTGAACATAAAACACTATATAGTTTTAAATTATTTATGTATTTTTGGCTTGGGCTACCCCCAAAGCAGATTTTTAAACAAGGATATGGGTGTAAATATCTTTTGTATGTGAGAAAGTAGGGCAGGTATAAGGTTGAACAAGGAATTATTAATGAATAGGCTATTGCTGGGAACCCTATGATGTTGGGAGCCCACTTTTAACAGACAGCGGCTAGAAAGTGGCTTATGCAGCCATCTTGAGCCATATACCCTGACATGAGACTTGTTTTTCAATAGCCTACAACAGCTGAAGCACACTCTGATATCCCACATATCTTGTTTTGCTGTTTACTGCTCCCAGATGCAAGGTGCACGGTGCACGTGCTATCCATGCTATAGATGCCTGTAAGGCTTACGTCATATCCACACCTGCAAGGCACGTGGCAAAAGCCTACAAATACCCCAGATTTCTTCCCCTTTATCTTCTCTCTCTCTCTCTCTCTCTCTCTCTCTCTCTCTCTCTCTCTCTCTCTCTCTCTCAATAGACCCTGACCTGCAGACCGGAGCGGCAGCTTGGGCCGGGACACAGTGGCCACCAAGCGTGGGGCAGAGTGATCCTCAACACTATGAGACAGTGGTGAGTACACTTCAGAACCATTCCACAGAGGGATAGGAAAGCAAGAGTATTATCCACTCGTGTACTGTCTGAGAGTTAGTCCCCCTGCTCTTTGGCAGAGAACTTCCTCAGGTGGAGAAACAGGACTGTTAGGTGGTCTAAGGTTCAATACTGCCTGCTTCACTGTACACTGCATAGTATACTTTAACATTCATCCTGGTGGCAGGGTGAGGTGATACACTTCTTTAATCTCAATACTCAGGAGGCAGAGGCAGGCCAATACCTATGAGCTCAAGGTCAGCCTGGTCTACATAAAGAGTTTCAGGCCACAGGGGCAACAGAGTGAGACCCTATCTTAATAAAAACCCCAGACTTTAGTCCACTGAAGTGTTTCTTAACCTTCTTTTGGTGTGTTTTCCTTTCTTCTGTGTACAGTCTCTTTTACTGTAGTAAAAGTTTGTATGCCTGACTCCACACTAGACTCTGGGCTCCCCAAGGTCAGTGTTGTTAGTACCTAATGTAACACCTGGCACACAGCAGATGTTCTTAGTGAGTGTCACTGGATAAGATCATGATGATACATGAAGAACTAGAATTCTGTTTTCCATATATATATAAATGAGAAAATTAAAATAAATACACATGTTAACATTCTAAATAATATTAAGTCAAGTGTAGAAATGGAGACAGCAAGGCAGAAATCCTGAGTACTAATTTAAGTACTAATTTAATTTGATTCAGTTGCTTTCCCTATGGAAAGGAGATGGTGGATAACCTTTAATTTTCTTTCAAGTGCTACAGACTTCAAATGACCCAAGTTGTATAAGCAAAGGGTAAAGAGAGGCTAGCAAGTTTGTCATACTGTGTACTGCAGATAAAGAGCCGGGACCAGAAGGGGTTTGTTGTGTAACAGACCACCAGGGAAGAGGGCTCTAAGCTGGTGCCAATGCCTAGACAGAGCTGTTCCTATGTCTAAACTCTCTGTATTGTGGTAATACCAGATTCTATTATCAAAAGGGCAGACTTTGGTTACATTACTAGATAGAAACTACCTGGAATTTCAGATAACTTTATTTTTCCTATAAACGTCACAGAAGTGAGGAGCTGGGTCACAATAAGAAAGATTAGGTGAGTTTAGAGATCCTATATACAACAGTCTAAACCAGCGATGATTTAAAAGAAATGCCTGTCTCATGAAGCACTGCACACAGCACCTGCATTCTATGTGCCATGGTCAGATTTCTTTAAGAAGTCAATTTCTAAATGCCTCAAATACTTTTTTTTGTGACAAAACTTCAAAATATGGGATAAAAGAAAATTCAAAATACAAATAAGTGCTATTTAGAATTTAATTTTAAGCCAACTACTTTACTGAATAGCATTAGTATGCTACAGGGATGTGTCATATCCCTGTCAAAACAACAAGTCACTATTGTGAATGACTCTTACTCAGAGAAAAAAAAAAGAATGCCCAGGAGAGTTCCTGTCCTTTCTGGAGAACTGTTGCCTTTTAAATTTACTTCTTTTATTATCTGTGTGAATGCTGGGCACATATATGCAACAACGTATATACAAAAGTCAGAGTACAAATTTTGGGAGTTCTCCTTCAACACTGAGTTCTGGGGATCACAAAGTCAGGCCCTCAGGCTTGTGTGGGTTTTAATCACTGGACCATCCTGTTGGCCTGACAATTATTTCTGAGGACACCTTACAGGGTGGTGCTCAAGTCCATACTATGGCTTTAGCCATACCCATGAGCTACAAGTGCCTTCTGCGACCTACTGTTGTTGGATGACTCCTTTGCGTTGGTATGTTGGAAGAAGGAAAAGTAGAAAAAATAAAGATCTAGGAGATTAACCAAAAGGAGGTGACTGGCAACAATACCATGGTGAGGCCATGCTATTCTGGACTAATGGCCTGATTTGGTTTGGTGTGTTTTGTCACTAGTTCACTGACTGTCAGAGATCTGCTCCCCCCCCCCCCCCCCCCCACACACACACACCCTGGATCTCAGTAGAAGAGGAACTGGATGCATTCAGGTCTTTATGACACCAGTAAAAAAAAAAAAAAAACAACAAAAAAACCAAAACAAAACAAAACAAAAAACCAGACTGACTCTGGCAGGAACATCCATTCTACCCTCGAAGAAAAATGTAATCCACGTCTCAATGTGGAAAACCAATGATAAGGGAAATATAGGGGAGGAGGCTGAGTGACTACCACACAGCAGTGAAATTCAGACAGGCGGAACTTTAAGAGATGCTCTAACCTGTGACTCTTACCTTCCAGTGACAGCAAAGCATAGCATACACATCCCACGTAGGAATCCTGCGGCATGCTGCAGAAATGTGGCCATTTTGGGATTCTCATCCACTGGGCCTTGCACTGAGAGGAAGCAGCCACGCAGTCTGTCAATCAGACCCATGTTCACCACATAGCTAGTGAGAGAGAACAGTATGTCTCATTCTGCACAGCTTGCAATGTCTTCATCTTCTATGATAAAGCTTAGCACATCCAGGCTTGGATCCCTCGACATACAGACAGAATATAGGTTTGAGTTAAACAACGTAAGTACCAATGTCCTTAGATTTACTACTAAACAATCAGCTATTCTCTCATTATTCTTCTTGGTCTGAAAAACCTGACAATAGGTGGAAAAAAATGTGTAATGATTGCTACAGTCTTAACAAGTGGTGCTTTCTTAAGAACTGGGGGACCAAATTCACCACAACGTAGGGACTTAGAAGACAAATGATGTTTCCCAGATATACTTTCAAAAATCAATTTATTCTTTGACAACTTATACACACACAACATTACAGTCCACCTGACAACCTCACAATTTTTTATCCTTCTCTCCCAATGAACCCTGCCCATTTCCATGTGTTTCTGTTGTGTTTTCGGGTCCACTGACTTTACGCAGGACTGCTCCCATAGACATACTACCTAAACACTCTTGTTAACACTTTACATTTCTAATTTCAACTGTAGGTTCTCCACTAAAATAAAATCACCACTATGAACACAAATAACATTAAGACTCTTCATTACTCTTCATTGTAACAATAGACAGCTATATAATCTTAACTGAATCATGAGGACAAACTAGGAATGCTCCATAAAATAACTTGTATCCTCATTGAAAATTGTGGGTATATGAGAGACAGAGACTAAGAATGAAAACAATTTCAAATTAAAAAACACTTTTAAAGAGATATAGCAAGTAAACGCATTGTGTGATACTAGACAGGACTACAGATAAGAAAAAAATCTATAATGACATCACATACACGAGTCACAGTCATAGGATTTGGAGAAATCAAGTCATTCCTAGTGACTAGCTTTCATAGTATTGGAAGGTTCTATGTGTGCCACTGGGGAAGAAAAGTAACACTCTGCCCCAGATGACCCTGTGAGGTACACTAACAACTGGCCTGGCAATGTATTCCAATTGGTGCAACAGTGTCCAAGTGTTAGGAGACTAACCAACCACTTTCCTTATTTAAAGCCCTCTCTTAAAGACAGAACTCATGCCTGGTAGCATTTACTAGGCCACTGGGGATGGTGAGGTCATAGCCCTAGGGCAGACCTTGTATTCTGTTAAATGAACATAGAAATAAATTGCCTCCTCCTAAGTTCTTATTTTTATACCCACAGATTAATACACGTAACAGTCCTCTTTGCAGAAGCTCCTTTTTGTAGTAGATGGTGACTAATATAGGGACCCACAGTTAGTGCCATGTACAGAGAATAAGAGACCATGTTCTTTTTTTTTCTTTTTTAAAGATTTATTTATTTATTTTATATGAGTACACTATCACTGTCCTCAGACACACCAGACGTGGGCATCAGATCTCATTGCAGATGGTTGTGAGCCACCATGTGGTTGCTGGGAATTGAACTCAGGACCTCCGGAAGAGCAGCCAGTGCTCTTAACCGCTGAGTCATCTCTCCAGCACCGAGACCATGTTCTAAATGAGGCATCTATACCATTCTTCTACCCACTGCAAGGCTTAGGAATTACTGCAGAAGAGAGGGTGCTACAGATGATCAAAACAGTGTTCACTAAACATGACAAAATGTTGCACACACGAACTCATAGCTATGACAGCATGCACAACATCTGCATGAAATTCAGCCAGCCAAAATCCCAACATGATGGGGAAAAAGGGTTATTCAGTCCTACTGCTAGTTGAGAAGCTATTGGCAACTGATAGCTCCTGAGGGAAGTAAAGTCAGTTTTCTTCTGGGATAAGGCCCTTGACGGTTACCCTGTTGAGATTTGTCTTTTGCTATGTATTGTAATGCTAAATACTTTTTCCCAAGCCTGGTCAACCCCAGGGATGAGAGGATCTGCACTACACAAGTGATGATTGTGTAGTTACCCCTGCTTGGTGAATAAATATGCCTACAGCCTATAGCTGGGCAGAAGAGAGATGGTGGGGCTTGGGTTTCTGAGCTTGGGGTCTGAGAAGAGACCAAAGGAGGGAGAAGGGAGTGGTAGGTGGAGAGAAGAAAGATACTATGAGGTAAGTGAATCATGAAAACACAGCCATGAGAGCTGGCCAATGGGAGTTAAGAGCAGCCTGATGGAACATGGCAAGTCATAATTCGGAGTTATCGACAGGGAAGTAGACATAATAGCTTAGAGGGTAGATAGCAGCCCAGCTCTAGTGCATTAAAGGCTTATTATAAATGTAAAAGTTGTGTGTCTTTTATCTGGGAACTGAATGTTCAAAGGTGGAGTAGAAATCCAAAATTCAAATTAAATTTTTACTACAACAGTTCCCATGTTCCTACACCCATCCTACATACTGTAGCACCAAATGGATTCAGCAGGTTAAACAAAGAAGCCCATGAAATTTGGAGGGAAAACTCATAGTGGAGAGACAGAGGGATCGGGAGGCACAAACTCACTTCATGTGCAACAACTACTTGGTTTGATCCTCTGTTATTCTTGTGAAACTTGGGTAAAACTAAATCAAACTCTGAGAATAACAATTTTTTTTTCTGTAACCTAGGGACTCTTCTCTCTTTTGCTGCCATCCATGAAACGGTAGCAGGTTAATATTTTAGCTTAACAGAAAGGTCCAATCTTTGACCTTTTATTATCCCTGGCAATCAATTAATATGGGTTATAAACATTAAAATAGTGTTATAATTCTAGAATAAACCACACTCGACCATCCTTTAAAATGTTTCTGGATTTACCTATGCTAACATTTGTCAGGGATTTCTATAGTACATTCATCAAAGAGATACTGACATGGGACTTTTGGAGGAATATTTTTGTCACACTTATTAGCATTTCTATTGGTATCATAAACCAAAGTATTCTTTCCTCTTCTCTGAGAAAAAATTTGTGTGATTGGTAGCATATTTTTCCCTCTGAAATGATTCACAGAACTTACAAATAAAGTCATCTATAGTTAAACATTTCTTTGTAGAGGTACTTTTGGATAGATTTCTGTTGATGCATAAAAACATCAGTTTATAAAATTCAAGGAGTTCAGCTAACTATGGGCAGGACAAGCACAAAGGACCTACGTTTAAACAGACTGTCAACTGCACAAAGTCAAAAACAAAGTCTGGAGAGGAGTGACAAAAAGGACACATATTTACAGGAGAAAATGATGCAAAAAGCCGATTTCTCATAGGATGGAGTCAGAAGACAACAGAGCAGCATCTTTACTATGTTTCAAGAAAAAACACCTCAAAGTTGGAACAAAACAGACTCTTCTAACAGTAAATGTAAGAAACTATCTATGGCATACTAATATTAAAATAGAAGTCTAAAACAACAAATATTTAACATAAAGAATAAGAAAAGGGCCATTGTATCTGAAAAGCATACCAGTCCTGGAGCATACAGATTTTCCCCAGTCATGAAATAAGACTTGCCTAGGTAAATTGAGGTAAATATACACTGTTGGAAATAACACTTTTCTTTGGAGATAATGTTTTGTAGTAGCCTAAGCTGACCTTCAACTCACTACTTTTCTGCCTCTGGAGAGTTTGGATTGTAAGTCTGTGCTACTAAGCTCCAGCACAGTTGCGGGGAATGGAAGAAAGAACAAGTGAGTAGCTTTGCCTAGCTCCTAACAAACAGGCCTGCCATCCTAAATAATGGCTTCACATTGGTTAAAAGTTGTTCCCCACCCCACTCCTTTTTACTAACTGTTAGAACTAAAAAAAATTAGGAATATAGAGTTGTGTACTGTCCAGGACACTATCCATAGGTAAATGTAGTTTGAATTCAGTCTCCAGGGCATAATCCATTAGATAAATGTAATCTAAACTCTTCCAGTTTTCCGCCTATTTTTTAGACAGGGTTTATGCCCCCTAATGCTGGGCTCACAGGCATGCAACAGGTATACTCAGCTTTTATGTAGGTGCTGGGCATATGAATGTAGTTTCATAGCCAGCACTCTCACTCACGGAGTGATCTCAGTCCCTTCTCTAGCACAATTCTTAATTTTTTAAAGAGCTAGTAGTAGTCCTTGATGTTTACAGATATAATAGCTCTACAGTTTTACATTATTGTTTTGAGAGATCCTGGAGACCAAACATAGAGATAATTTTGTAGGCACCTAATTTTCTACATTAAATCCTTTCAAATTAAATTTGTTACAGTGGTTTCTGTTTCTACAACCAAATTCTGATTGATATAAGTAATAGTGATGAATAATGTTCTCCTTCACAATAAAAAGTACAATGTAAGTGAAGACAATAGCCACTTATCATTTTATGCCTATGAGAATTATAAAAGCAAGGATATAGGAAATGGGAACTTTTATTTTTTGATGATAGAAATAGAAAAATTATATAGTTACTAGGGAGAATAGTGTGGTATTATCTGGTAGAGATGAACATTCATTTATTTTATCATTCAAAATTCCTCTTGTAAGTACATGACCTTGAAAGTGATGCAAACACAGAATATGTCTATAAAGGTGCTGGCTCCATTTTTTTAGTGAATAGTGACAAGGAGGAATCAGTTTCCTATGGAAATAGGCAAATAAATATTATGGGCTTATTTATAGAGCAGAATTGTAGAACAGCTAAAATTAACAACATTAAAATATGTTGAATTTAATTGTATCAACTAGTAGTTGACAAATACTATCAGAGTATTTATATAATTGTTAAGAAGTCATAAAAATTTAAAGTATAATGTATTATTTATGGATATTCACATATGCTCACACAGACACACAGAACAAGCATGGGATGATGTCTGTCCACTCTAA
This sequence comes from Arvicanthis niloticus, assembly GCF_011762505.2. Lineage (NCBI taxonomy): Eukaryota > Metazoa > Chordata > Mammalia > Rodentia > Muridae > Arvicanthis > Arvicanthis niloticus. The sequence continues at coordinate 26,191,125 of NC_133434.1, forward strand.
GATAATGATGTAGGTCTTAGAAGAGAGAGAATAGGAAAACAGAACAAAGGTGAGGAGGTAATTCTACCTGTGCCATTTGTTTTGTTTACATTAAGAAAAAAAAAAAAAACCCAAAATCTGAGATTAAAAGAGAAAAACACTTACCAGGTGTTAGAGCATAGTATCTACAATATTGTTTTTGTGTATGTCGATGTATTTAAAATTTTGAATATTTAAACACTGAAAAAGATATATTCATGCCTGTTCTGTTGTTCTAGGTAAGAAGAAAGAGACCTATGTCAGGTTTTGCTCTGGCTTTGTTCAAGATCCATCTCTGGGCCAAGTCAGACAACAGACAGCTCCAGAGACTACAATGACACCTTACCACTTAACTTTACACTGACAACACTGCCATGATGCAGAGATAAAGGATGGTCTCCTGTCAGCTAAGATTTGGGAAGGTTAAAAAACAGATATGGAAATGAATACTTATGCTGTGTATGCCCTGTGAGGCATAAAGTCATCACTTAGAAGATTCAAAACAAGTCCCACCTCCAGGCTCAGCAAATCAATATTATAATGCGTATCTTTAAGAAAATAACATTCCAAAGTGTTCGTTCTCAAGTACAGTGCTTGTTAATCATCTTTTCAAAGCTACACCTGTTATCTGTGTCAGGACAGAAGAGTACTGCTATTCTCTTTGTTAGTATTTCGTCTAAACTCCACATCCCCAGTTACCTGGCAATAGCCAGGTATGCTCCTCCCCACAGTTACCTGGCAACAGCCAGGTATGCTCCTCCCCACAGTTACCTGGCAACCGCCAGGTAGCCTGATCTACTATAAAAGGGGCTGCTTGCCCCCTCCTCTCTCTTTTACTCCCTCTCTTCTTCTCTTGCTCTCTTCCTCTCTTACCCTCTTGCCTCTCTGTCCCCTCCCCGATCTTTCTATCTCTCCACGTGGTCATGGCCGGCCTCTACTTCTCTTCTCTCCCCACCTTTGCCCTTTCCCCTGAATAAACCTTTTCCCACTTAGAACCGCGTGGTCTGGAGTAGTCTATTCTCAACGGCGGTCAGATATTCCTTACACTCTTCCCTCCCTGGCAATAAGTTCTTTCTTTAAGAAGGATTTGGCAGATTGCTGGAGAGATGGCTCAGTGGTTAAGAGCACCAACTGCTCTTCCAGAGGTCCTGAGTTCAATTCCTAGCAACCACATGGTGGCTCACAACCATCTGTAATGGGATCCGATACCCTCTTTTGGTGTGTCTGAAGAGAGTGACTGGTGAAAAAAAAAAAAAAAAAAGATATGGCAACTTAGTAATACATGTAAAACTACATGCATTTTCTCCTAGAAGGTGGACTGGAATTGTACTAAAGCATTAGGCTGGACCTCCTGCCTCACCACAGCCAAACACAGCCAAAGGAGGGGCTCATAACATCCCTAAGGGAGAACACTGGGACACAATGACATTCATCAGCAGGGATGGCTAAGTTCTACAATGACCAAAAGGACATGAGGAAATGGAATGGGATCAAGCAACTGAGAGAAAGGGCAGGGAGGGTAAAAGTCAAGTGCTCTAAGATAAATGGCTATGGACCCAAAGGCCCTGGTGCACTCCAGCAATAAATATGCTTGCAAAAGAGGGCAGCAAGATGAAAGGGGGAGTGAAGGAAAGATACTGAATGAAACAACTTTTCCCAATGAAGCAGCACAAGAAGCCAGAGGGAATTTATGAGCTGTGAAAAAAACCAATGCAGAGGAGGGCATTTTCTTTCTCTATTAACCTACCATAAGTTTCAGAGAGCAACAAATTGCATGGATTTGGAATCCAAAGATCAGTGCAGACCACAGAAGGCTTGCTGAGTGGTGGAACAGTAACTGATTAACACCAGATGGAACCCTGCTGGGAAATTAAACATTCTACCTGATTCAAGATTCACAAGGGAGAAAAAAAGTTCAGATGCTAAAGTAGGAGTAAATTTCCCTGGAGCAAAGGAGGCCTTTGAAGGAAGCAAGGCAGGCCTGAACAGGTGTCAGGAACTGCCACGTTTGTGTGGAGCAACGTGTACACATGCTGAGAGTCTAAGGAGACGTGAGCTCCAGTCAGCCTTCCACTCTCCTTTTAACTCATTACATAGCCTTGGCCAAAGCACTTAAACCCCCTGAACAATTTCCTCATCTAGTTTAAATTAGAAGCTGTACACGGCCAGGGGTGCAAAGACTCCAAAGTCTTCCCTGTAACAAGTGCTCCATAAGTGGTAACTCTTGTTATATTAAGTCTGAACTCAGACTGTGGCTGCGAGTGCTGCATGGCTTTGGCACCACATCTCAGAGTGGCCTGAGCTCTATGCTGCACTTCCTTCTCTCTACAAATGATGGCATAGATTCTACCAAAATTTCATGGACAATGCTGCAAAAAGTACAGCTATCTGGAGAGTCTTAAGTTCTAATTATTTTAATATCTTAATAAAACATTTAAAAAAGTGTAGTGATTTTACCTGATAAGGTCTTGCACTCGACTGTTAAAAGCATCACCTTGTGAGGGTTTGTTTTTCATTTCCTGTGTTGATATTTTTGGGGTAGCTGGCCGGCTGTTTCCATCTGGTCGGTTGGCAATCAGACAGTTAAAAACTACAGCACTGGCTCTGAGAAGTCCAGTTGTCAAGCCTTCAAAAACTTGTTTATTTGTATTTCTTCCCAAAACAGCATTATTTTCATCTGGAACATAAACCTAGAAATAAGAAGCAGTGAGTATGTGTCAGTGAAACCATGAAAATTGGACAGAGGTAACTTGTGAAAGTTTTAGAGTCATAAGTAATTTCTGAAATTCTACCTGAGGCAATGAGACATTCGAGTGTGCTGGCTCCGAGGCTGGGTGACCAGTCACATCCCAGCTTTGCCTTTATTAGTCATATGAATATTATTTTTTTCTAAATTCTAACTTTTTATCTATAAAACAGGAATAATAACATGCCTACATTATAGGTTCCTGAAAGGGCGAACTAAGGTAAATGCACACAAAATACTATCACGGGGATTTGCACAGAACTATATTAAAATTTTTTATGAACTAAGTTTATACACTCATAACACTGTTTCATGTGAGAATGGATTCTTTTTTTTTAAAGATTTATTTATTTAATTTATTTATTGTATATGAGTATAATGTAACTGTCTTCAGACACACCAGAAGGCATCAGTTCCCATTGCAGATGGTTGTGAGCCACCATGTGGTTGCTGGGAATTGAACTTAGGACCTCTGGAAGAGCAACCAGTGCTCTTAACTGCTGAGCCATCTCTCCAGCCCAAGAATGGATTCTTAAGAACACTCAATTTAAATAACTCTATTAGGAAAACATTCACATTTCTTATTACAAAATGGCAAAAGTTATTTTTCTGAAACACAGAGTTTCACTGTGTTGCTCCTCAGGCACCATCCATCTATTGTTTGCGTGGGTTTTGGCAATGCACGCTTTGATATTTCTGGTCCTCATGCTTGTGGGGCAGGCGCTTTCCTGATTTAAACAAAGCGTCTTCCCAGCTCCTCCGTGATGATTTTCATTTAATTAACTGTATCTTTAATTTTGGGAAATTGCAGATTTTAAAGAAAAATTGATTTTAAAGGAGATTTTTCTCTTATATCTGACTTCTCTGAACTTTATATTTGAGATTTTTTTTCTTTAGTACTCTTGGACATGACCCCCAGCCAGGCATAGCATGGCCTCAGCTCGCAGAACAAGCCTGAGAAGGGACCCCCAGTCTGAAGCCACAGCGCTCAGATGAGGAGCAAGCTGTAATGACCCCTGCCTGGTGCCATGCAGCATGGGTAGGGCATGTGATTTCTGAGCCAACCCTAGATATCTACAGGGCCCTGGGGCCATGAAGATGAACAAGTAAGTGGTGGACAGATGAAAGAGAAGAACAGTGTGAGCACAATGAAGAGAGGTCGAACTGGAGATTCGAGATAGTGAGGAAGAGTTGGATGTGAGTAGTCAGTGATGATACCTGAGGTCATGGGGAGGTGCTGGCCCGGTGCTCCCACTGAGGGCCATGTCTGGGTCTGTGCTCTGCAGCAGCAGGTGGTCTGTTACTACCAAAGGCCTGGCAGAAGTCTCTGGTCTGAGCTGCCACCTGGGGCCATGTTGATGGCTGAAGGCTGTTCAGAGCTGGCCCTACCCATCCCCTGGGAATCCTGGGAGAGCTAGCCCCAACTCTCCACAGTGGCAGTACTCCGGATATAGGACTGCACCTAGTGGGAGGTGCAAGTGAGCCAGCCCTGAGGATGTGAGCCTGGGAGAGCTAGCTAGCTCTGCCACTCCTCTGTTGTAAGGTGGTGTGGGTGAGGGAAAGATGCCCACCCCTCAGCATCCTAGGGTCCTGAGTGGAGAGCTGTTGTTACAGCTCACCAGCTGTACTTGGAAGTAAAGAAGTATGGACAAAAGGGTAAACCTTCAGATGCAGTGTGACACAGCAGCTTCCACAGGGAGATTTTTTTTTCCCTTTTGGAGGAGGTAGATTTTTTTTTTTTTTTTTTTTAAAATACTAGAGATTCATGCCCAGGTATGTCAATCAGTGTATTATAGCCTGCATCCAGTAAAAAAAAAAAAAAAAAAAAAAATCTGTTTTGACAAGATCTGTGTGACAGGCTTTGTTATGCTTGATTAGTAAGATACCCAGTTTTCCCCTACTGGTAAATTTTAACTGTCTTAGTCAGGGTGTGTATCCTATACAAAACATTATGACCAAGAAGCAAGTTGGGGAGGAAAGGGTTTATTTAGCTTACACTTCCACATTGCTGTTCATCACCAAAGGAAGTCAGGACAGGAACTCACACAGGGCAGGAACCAGGAGGCAGGAGCTGATGCAGAGGCCATGGAGGGCTGCTGCTTACTGGCTTGCTTCCCCGGGCTTGCTCAGTTTGCTTTCTCATAGAACCCAAGACTACCAGCCCAGGTATGGCACCACCCACAATGGGCCCTCCCCCGCCTTGATCACTAATTGAGAAAATGCCTTACAGCTGGATCTCTTGGAGGCATTTCCTCAAGGAGGGCTCCTTTCTCTGTGATAACTCCAGCTTGTCAAGTTGACACACAAAACCAGCCAGTACACTATTAATATTCTTAAGTCTCTTCTCTTGAGACAGGCAATGTTAGCAGTCAGACATCTTTACAACCGGCTTTCAAGGGATCCAGCAACAAGACACATCATCTCTAGCTGCCCAAAGGACATTGTTGCATGTCCCTTTGAGCATGCCCCAATAAAAGTCACAGTTTTCTGGCATTCCTCTCTACCCCCAACCCCCATTTTCTCTCTCCCAGAGGCTGCCTCTTTAATAACTCTCCCATGTAAGACCTGTCGCATGGTGTGTTCTTGTCAGGACCTACTGCCTAATTCCATCAGTCAATTACACTGTGCTTCCAGAATTCTGTATTCCTCAAGCCTCAAGTATGTAATGTGGTGCCCAGGTGTCAGAGGTTCCTAGAAGTTCAAGTGTCACTGATTTGGCAAAAGATCTTTTTAACTGTTTATCGATTCTTTGTTAATTTTACATCCTGTGCTCCAATCCCACTCATTTTCTTGTCCATTTGAGTCCTTCCTTGCAACCCCCCTCCTGAAAGTAAAAAGAAGTAAAATAAAGTAAATAAATAAACAAAACAAAATCTCATTGTGGAAGCTGTAGTGTGTCCCACAGTACACCCTTTTGTCTAAGCAGCTTCACTTGCAAATGTCCATTGCAGTGAGTCATTGGTTTGGGTCAAGGCCTCTGGCTCCTGCCATATTATCAAGACTGGATCCTCACCAGGACTTCTGTTGTTGTCCTGTGTCACGGAGATCTTGCAGCTTTAGATTTGCAGGACTGGCACCTTTATGTGCTCCAGCAGATGGGGTAGTAGTCCAAAAAAGTACAGAATACCTAGGATATAATCCACAGAACTCAAGAAGATGGGCCCAAATGAGGATGCTTCAATCTCACTTGGGAGGGAGGGACCTGGGTGAGAGAGGAGAGGGGTGGGGGGAGAGGGGAACGTGATCAGGTATGGGGTGGGGGAGACAGGAGAGAAGCCCTGAAGACCAGCAGAATGAATGAAAATATGCAACCTTGGGGGTGGTGGTAGGTCGGGGTCCTCTAGAAATTACCAGAGACCTGGGAGGTGAGAGACACTTAGGACTCAGAGGAAGAAACCTTAGATGAAATGCCCAACAGTGGGGTAGAGTCCACCTCCAGTAGAAAGACAGGGCATCAAGTGGAGGGATGGAGTTACCATCCACAGTCAAAAATTTTGACCCAGAATTGTTCCTGTCTAAAAGAATTGTGGGAACAAAAATGGAGAAGAGACTGAGGGAAAGGTGGTCCATGACTGGCCCAACTTGAGATCCATCTCAAGGGGAGGCCTCAAGGCCTGACACTATTATTGATGCTATATGTGCTTACAGACAGGAGCCTAGCATGGCAGTTCTCTAAGAGGCCCAACAAGCAGCTGAGACAGATGCAGACACTTACACCCAACCATTGGACTGAAGTTGGGAACCTCTGAATTAGGGAATTAGTTGAATTAGGGAAAGGCTGGAAGAAGCTGAGGAAGCGGGCAACTACATAGGAAGACCAGCAATCTCAACTAACCCGGACCTCTGAGATCTCTCAGACACTGAGCTACTGACCACACAGCATACATGAGCTGGTCTGAGGCTCCCAATACATATACAGCAGAAGACTGCCTGGTCTGGCCTCAGTGGGAGAAGATGGGTCTAACCCTTGAGAGACTTGAGGCCCCAGGGAATGGAGCAGCCTGGTGGGGGGCTTGAGGGGGAACTCCTCTTGGAGATGGGGGGGGGGAGGAGAGGGAGGAATGAGATGAGAAACTCTGGGAGGGTGTACAGGGAGGGGACAATTACTGGAATGTAAAAAAGTAAAAGTAATAATAAAAAATGAAAACTAAAAAAATTTTTTTTTCTCTGAGGGCTGGGGAAGGGTCACATACTTGGATGCACTCATAGTGGGTAAGACCTCAGGCATATAGGCCATTTAGAACTACCTCTTTAAAACACTGTATGTGTATGTGTGTGTGCATACACATACATACATATATACATACATACATGCATACATATGTATGTATGCATGTATGCATGTATGCATGTATGCATGTATGTATGTATGTATGTATGTATGTATGTATGTATGTATACAGGTGGCCTAGGTCCAGCCCCTGCATGTTCTTTGGTTGGTGGTTCAGTCTCTGTGAGCCCTCATGGGCCCAGGTTACTTGACTCTGTAGGTCTTCTGTGCTGTCTTTGACTCCTCTGGCTTGCTCAATTCTATCTCTCACTTTCCATAAGTCTTCTCCAGCTCTACTTGATGTTTGACTGTTGGTCTCTACATCTGTTTCCATCTGCAGCTGAATGAAGCTTCTTAGGAGACAGTCACCTGCCATTGGACCCCATTCCCCGAACTGGACTGCCTAGTTGAGTCTCAGTGGGAGAGGATATGCTTAGTAAGTGTCTCAGGGTGGGGGGCATCCAAGGGAAGCTTCCCCTGAGGAGAAGGAGAGAGGATAATGGGGGAGAGGGATTTGTAAGGGTGGTACTAGGTGGAAAGGAGGAAGGGGAGGTTGCAATCAGAATGTAAAGTGAATAAATTAAAGAAGTAAAAAAAAAAAGAAAAAAATGTTGAACTTATAGACTGAATATAATTTATATGTTTTATCAGCTACATTTTAGTTAACTCACTAGAGACAATACTTCCTGGTTCTTTCATACACTATGGAAGATTTTGGTTGACCCACTTTATGAGTAATGTTGGAAGTCTTCAGTCTTTATTAATTTTTTGTATTAAAAGATTATACTGCCTTTCATCATGAAATGTTTAAAATAAAGCACTATTCATGAATGAAGGTGTTTTTAAGAAATCCTTTGATTACCTAGAAGTATTTTACTTAGCAAGCCTATCATTTAAGAATATAGTTAATAATCAAGAGGAAAACAGAATTCTGAGATATAAAATTAATGGCTCTTACTGAGTTGCTCATCTCACCTTTGAAAACCTACTAAACACATGGTGGACAGGACAAAGGAGTCCTCTGAGTGGCCTTGAGTTTCCATGTGTCTGCATGTTGTTTTCATGTTGTTTCCTTATGAGGGTTGTGTCTACATGGGCATTTGGTGACAATAACAAGAGAGTAACTAACACACAGAAGAAGATAAAAAATAATGCTTACTGAAGTTCAATTTAAGCATTATTCTTGTGCCATCTAGTTCATGTAAGTTTTACAGATTGAAGAATCGAAGTTCAGAGACTTCAAGTAATGCACCCAAATCTCAGTTACTTATCAGAAGTCTGGGGCCTTGAACCTGATCTGTTCTAGTCTAAACCATGGTGTGCTTTCACTCCTCCTCTGTATCAGGCATCTCATTATTGAAGATTGTGGAGAAATTCTGTCTCCAGAGGACAGAAGTGAAAATTAGTCATGAGTCAAACAGTGCTTCATTGATGTCTCTTAAAACACAAGATTCTGTATGAGCTTTATTGTTGGCTAAAGAAAAAGCCAATATTAAATGGTTGTGGTAAAACTGACTGAAATACAGTAACTTCATTGTCCAGAAGCTGTAAGTGTGGTTTGGGAACCCAATGTTTCCTCATCTGGCACAAACAAACAAACAAACCCCCAAACCAAAAACCCAAACAAAAACAGAAAACCAAAAACCAAAACAAAACTAAAACAAAAAAAAACAAAAACAAAAACCAAAAAACAAAAACAAACCCAAATCAAACCAAACCCAACCCGACGCATTATGTAAACCAGGCCTGTTTTCGTGCCCCTCCTATTTTTTTTCCTGTAGCTGACAGCTTTTTAAATTTACAAATATAATTTTTGCTTGGGTTTCATAATATAAATACAAAGAAGACAGCCTCCCTCATGAGGGTTGCTGGGACAAACTCTGGAACCTCAGGCCAGGCTCTGCTAAAAGAACTTTATTATATGACCTTTTATAAAACAAACAAACAAAAACATGACTATTTTCCAAGTGTCAACAAACTTTAAATTCAATTCAACCAACCTTGCGTTTTTTGCATATATCCCCGGACCCCCGAATCTCTGTTTCTGTCCTTTAAGTTGGCCTTTTACTGATGAGAATTCTGTTGGCTACCTTTATATCAACACTATACAACCTGAAGCCATTTTGGAAGAGGGAACTTCAGTAGAGAAACGGTCTTCACCAGACTGGCCTATGGGAAGACTGGTGGGTCATTTTCTTAATTAGTAATTGATTTGGGAGGGTCCTACCCATTGTAGATAGTGCTATCTCTCTGCAGATAGTCCTTGGGTATATAAGAAAGCAGGATGAACCAGCTATGAGAACAAGCCAGTAAGCAGCACTCCTCCATGGCCTGGGCCTGAGTTCCTGCCCTGAGTCCCCTCAGTGAAGATGATTACTGGAAGTGTAAGCCAAACAAAATAAACCCTGTTTTCACCAAGTTAGGTTTTGTTCATTGAGCTTTATCTCAGCATTAGGGACCCTAAGCAAGATAAGAGTAATAATGTTCTCTGTGTAACATTTGGTTAAGTCATTTTATTCAAATGCTCAAAAATATTTTTCCACCCTCTGAATAAGTCTATTTATGGTAGTGTTTCAACAGAAAACAGGATTTCAGCCGGAAGAAGTATCAAATTGCCAGAAATAAGGTAAAGAGATAAAATAAGGCTTAGCGTCAGGGGCATAAAATGACTTTTTATAAAGTCATCAAAACTAAGTTTTGCTACCAAGAAAAAGAAGCAGAATTCAACAGAAAAGGGACACACACTGCTGAAGACGACTATACCAAATAGCACACAGCTTTACTTGGATGTGAAGTGAGGTAACATGTAAGCAGCTTGTTCTCTTGGATACTTTTAATAGCTGAGGTACACAATTACCAAGACCTGCTATCCGCTTATGACCAATACTTCAATTTGAATTCACGTCCTACAGAATAGCTGGGCCAAGGGCAATGCTGAGATTTTCCCTGCCTTCAAACCTTCCTGCCTGCCCAGGGCTTTGCTTATTGACCATCTGTATTACAGAGGTATGAGACACACCCTCCTTTGGGGTGGGAGATCTGCGTGGGCAGAGAAAGGTTGCCTGCTTGGCTTACAGCTGACTACTGCTGCTGTATGCAGCAGGTCTGGTCTGGGGAAAGAGCCATGTAGCTTTTGCCGTCTAAATCTCTGATTCTCAGGCAATACTTTACAACTGTTCCTTTTAAACAGATGAAAATGTATTCCTCAGTGTACTTTTCTTTCTCTTCTGTCTTTCTTCCTTGCCTGCCTTTTGATTGAACCATGTGTCCTGTATTGAGTCAACCCCTTCTCTTTAGCATACATTTGTATTACTCTTTATAATACATTTTTATTTCACTCTTATAATAGCAGCAAATTACAAATGGTTTCATATACATATTCTCTTCAACTTAATATTTTTGCTGGAATATATTCAGTTAACATGGTGATTTTCACAGGTTTATCATATACCTTGCTCATGTCTGTCCCCTATATATACTCTTTTCTCATTCATGCTCCTCATCCCTCCAGTCTTGTCTCTATTTTCATGAACTCACAAATGAGAGAAAAGATACAATATTTGTCATTTAAAATAAACATGTGTGTAGGTGCATGTGTGTGTTCATTTGCACATGTGTCCATGTGCATGTGTGTGTGCATGCACATGTATTTATAAGCTCACGCACATTCCTGCTATGACACGAGTGACAGTCAGAGGACAGTCAGAATCTGTCCTCTTCCTCCACCATGTGAGTACCAACCCAGGATGCCCAAGATGTCAGTTTTGGCAGTAAGTGCCTTTATCTGCTGAGCCGCCTAACCCAGGCAATATCTGATTTATTTTATTCAATATGATAATCTTTAGTTCTACTCAGTGTCCTTTATTCTGCTTTGTGAATAAACTCCACTGTGTAAATACACCAGTTTCTTTACCTACTTGGTAGTGAACAGTTAATTGTTCCATAATCTTGGCTACAGTGACTGTAATAGATGTGCATACGAGTCTGAGCTACGATGACTTAAGAGGCCTTTGGGTTCACACCCAGGAGTAGTGCTCAGTCACATGGACATTCTATTTTTAGTTTTTTGAAGAATCTCCATACTGATTTCCATAGTGGCTGACTTAACTTACATTCCTACTAATGTGGTGTAAGGCCTATCTATCTCATCCTTGAAGGCATCTGCTATTTATTTTCTTAAAGATAGCCATTCTGAATGAAATCTTAAATTGAATTTCCCCTTTGACTAAGGTTATTAATGTTTATTGATCACCTTTTGAGAGCTATCCATTTCATTAGCCAATTTATTAACTGGATTATTTTCTTTAATTTCTTTGGATTTTCTTTTTGGAATTCTTTTTATATCAGAAGTAGAGCTAACAATATTTCTCCCTTTCTGTAGGGTCTTTTTTGTTTGTTTGTATTTGTTCACTACTATCTCCTGTATAGTGCAGAAACTTTTAAATTTACTGTAATCCTACTTGTTAACTTTGGGTTTTATATCCTGAGTTACTGGAACCCCTTGCAGAAAGTCCTTTCCTATTTCTCCTTTAGTGTTTCCCAAGGAGTTGCAGAATTTCAGGGTTGACACTTAGTTTCTGATCGATTCTGACCTGATGTTTGTGTAGAACAGAAAGGGTCTTTGAAAAATTAAAAAAATCCCACTTATTGTGTAGATGTGATGAATCTGTGGATGCAGTAGTGTGTGTGCCCTGGCACATGTGTGGAAATCAGAAGACAACTTCTGAGTTGGTTCTTATCTACTATTTTGTTTGAGGCAGGGGCTCTCCACTTTTGGCCTCCCATCTCTTGGTAAAAGTAGCAGTTATAGAAGCTCATATAATGTGTGGCTTTTTACATGGGTTCCAGGCAGAGCTGAGGTCATCAGGCTGGGTAGCAAGTGCTTCTCTCTGTGGACCCATGTCCCTGGCCCACTGTGGCAGTCTTTATGGCAGTGCCCTTTCTTTTGGTCACCTTGAAATCATGTTGGTGACACCTCTAGCATTGTTCTTGTTGCTCAGGATGCCTTCGCTGTTTCTGGGTCCTCCATGCTTTCATATGAATTTTAGGATTGTTTTTCTATTTCTGTGAAGAAACTCATTAGAATTTTGATGGGGGATTATACTGGATTTATAGATGGCTTCTGTTAATATAGTCATTTTTACCATAATTTTGCTGATTCAAAAGTATGAGAAGTCTTTCCAAATTCTACTTTTATCTTCAAATTCTTCAGCATTTAAAAATGTTCATCAAAGTATAAGTCTTTGACTTCCTTGGTTAGGTTTATTCCAAAGTCTTTTGAAAGCTACTGTGCATGTTTTCCTGATTTTGTTCTCAGCATGTTCATTGTTGTCAGATAGGAAAGCTAAGTGTTGCTGATTTTGTATCTAACTTCTTTACTTAAAGAGCTTATCAGATCTAAATGCTCTCTGGTAGAATCATACACATATTCTTATTGCAAAGTATACTCTTCAATTCTGCTGTAATTTCACATAAGTTTACATACAGAAAAAAAATCACAAAGCCAGGCAGTTGTGGACCTTTGAGCGTAAGACCAACCTGATCTACAGATCGAGTTCCAGGGCTACACAGAGAAACCCTGACTTGGAAAACCAAAACCAAAACCAAAACCAAAACCAAAACCAAAACCAAAACCAAAACCAAAACCAAAACCAAAACCAAAACCAAAACCAAAACCAAAACCAAAACCAAAACCAAAACCAAAACCAAAACCAAAACCAAAACCAAAACCAAAACCAAAACCAAAACCAAAACCAAAACCAAAACCACCCTCCTCCTCAAAACAAAACAAAACAAAACTCACCACCACCAAACATTTGTGAATTTTATTTTTGGGGAAACCAAGGTGCAAAGGAGAAATTTTCCAAAGGATTTAGAAACTAATCAGGCCTCACATTCTAGAAGAACAGTCTCCCCCCTTTCTAGTTGCCATAACCCAACCCCCAACTGGATAGAGATTTCCTGCTCTACCCGAGACCAGCCTGGGGTGGAAACTCCCTGCTCTATTAGAGACCTAGCAGACTGGGAGAAGTGGAGATAAGGAGAAGTAGGGGAAGGGTCTGGACAGATGACTTGCATACTCTAAGAGACCAGAGATTCTAGTCCAGACTACCATACCCAGCAAAACTTTCAGTTACCACAGATGGAGACAATAAGATATTCCATGAGAAAGTCAAATTTAAATAACATCTGTCCACAAATCCAGCCCTACAGACGGTAATAGAAGAAAAACTCCAACCCCAGGAGATTAACTACACCATGAAAACACAGAAAATAATTTCACACCACAGAACCAAAAAGAAGCTAGCTAGCTCTCTCTCTCTCTCTCTCTCTCTCTCTCTCTCTCTCTCTCTCTCTCTCTCTCTCTCTCGTTATTAAAACCTCTTAATTTCAATGAACTCCAATCCCCAACAAAAAGAGGTTAAGAGAATGGATGAGAAACAGTATCCATTCTTCTGCTGCATACAAGAAACACAGTTCAACATCAAAGATAGTTGTTACCTCAGAGTAAAGGATTGGAAAAAGCCATATAAATACAACCTGATGAGTCTGTTCAGTGTTGCTCATATGTATGTTTTTAGGGCTGACCACTTGGTACTGGATAACCAACTGGGAAGTTCATCTCTGAGGAAGACTAATTCTTCGAAGCTGTTAATTGTCTACAGCTCTTCAAAAATAGCATTACTAGCCTTCTAGGTACAAAATCCAGAAATCTGAGCTTTTCTTCCTACATATCCAGTTAAAGATCCTTATCAAGTACACATCTTAAAATCTTTTAAGAATATTGTTTACTAAGTCAAAACAAACACTGTTATCTAAAATTATGAGTGGTTCCTAATTAACATCAACTTTGTATCATAGTAGGAATAATTTTTAATACATGTCTTCTTAAATTTATCAATTACTAAAAAAATTTGAGTTGGTAGTATTACTTATTTTGTTAAAAAGAATCATTGTTGGAAAGTAGATATTTTTTGATCCCTTATTTTGTAGATGCCACCTGCCTTCACAAAGTGACCATTTCTCCTTCTTTGGGACTATTGGAATAATCATCTAGTGGGTCTCTTGAACCTTCTAATTCACTTCAGAACAAATAAGTGATACTTATCTGTCACAACATTGTCACCTGCATCTTACTATATCTATGATTAAAGTTCAAAAATCCTTAACTTAGTCTACAAAGTCCAACATGCTCTGCTTCCCATATTTCCCATCTGCCACAAGTGACTCCCTATCCAGTTCTTGTACCTGAGTATTGAGCCTCAAAACTCTCTGATGCACCGAACTTGAGCTCATTTTTCTTTCTCAGGAGCTGTTCCCAGATCAGCTTTCACCCACTAATAGTCATCTTTCAGGGTTCAATTTGAACAGCACTTCTTCAGAGAGGCTTTTGTAAGTACCCCTGATTGGTGCAGACTCTGTTTATGCTTGCACAGGACCTTATATTTCTTCTCTGTAGCATGTATCACAAGTTTAATTACATGGCACTCTTTCTTACCTAAACACTTACTCTATGAAGATTAGAAAAATGCATTTCATTCACCACTTAGTACCTAGAATACAGAATAGACTTTCTTGTAGACTACTGGTGCTTAATAATAGTCTTTTGAGTCCACAATCTAACTAGTACTATCACCTGTTATCATTTTAAATGTTTTTAGAAGAAGTAATTTGTTAAGACTTAGAAGGTAGCTAACCACAGAGTTGAAATCTGAACCTAGGTAGTTTTGAATTCAGAATTTTTTGTTTTAAAAAACTTTTTACTGGGTGTTTGTGAACTTCATATCATGTACTCCGATCCCACTCATCTCCCTGTCCCCTCGCACCTGCCCTCCACCTTTGCAACCCTCCCAAAGAAAACAAAAATCTCATTGTGAAAAGTTGTAGTGTGTCACAGTATGTCCTACATTTTACCCTCTTCACACATTTTTACTTGCAAATGTTCATTACAATGAGCCATTGGTTTGTTTTGAGGCCTTTGGCTTCTGCTACACTATCAACACTGGATCCTTACCAAGATTCTTCTCAGATATCATGTTGCTCTGTATCATGGAGTTCCTGCAAGCGCTGAATCTGCAGGACTGGCCCCTTAATGCAGTCTAGGAGTTCAGCTATAAAGCAGATGTTGGAGTGGGCCAACTCAAAGCCCTGAATCTGGGCCTGAGAGTAATCGAGCTGGTCAGCCTGCAGCTCTCTACTTCACCAGGGCAAGATCTCCAGACCTGCCCTGGATGGGTTATTCAATAACATAGCAAACAAGGGGCAGAGCCATCGCTCCAGTTTGCATGCCCTCGAGGCTCATTTATGTCCACACTATCAGGGACAGCTCCATTATGTGTGTGTGTGGGTGGTGGTGGTTTATGGGGGCTCTCTCCCAAGTACTACAGCTGGTGAGGGGTAGGGTCAGCTCTCCTGCTCTCGAGCCCTCAGGACTAGCTCTTATAGAATGCCCAGGAGAGGGATGGGGTCAATTCTGCATAGCCCTCAGACATCAACATGGCCCCAGGCAGCAGGGTGTGATGAACTTCTCAGAAAGAATCTTCTCTCATGATCCATTTAAGAATCAAGTATTTTCAAATAATTTAGTTTCTAGCCGATATCTAGAGATATACCTACAATAGCCCAGTAAATGGCAAAAAGCTGATGTCATAGTAAAAACCACAAAATACAACAGTTTACTTGATATAACAGAAGTGTTAGAAGAGAAATGAGGTACAATAAGGAATACATTTATGCATGCTATATAGAATGCTGACTTTTATAGGCTAGCATATCTAATAAAGCCTCAAGACAACTCCTAAAGCAATGAAAAACAGCAAGGCAATAAACTGAAAGAAGTGTGTTAAGAAACAAGAAGATAGCCGGGCGGTGGTGGCGCACACCTTTAATCCCAGCACTTGGGAGGCAGAGGCAGGCAGATTTCTGAGTTTGAGGCCAGCCTGGTCTACAGAGTGAGGTCCAGAACAGCAGCCAGGGCTACACAGAGAAACCCTGTCTCGAAAAAACAAAAAAAAACAAACAAACAAACAAAAAAAAAGAAACAAGAAGATAGATGAATTCTAGCTGGCTTAGCTTGTATGCATTTATCTCTTTATTCTTTATTTCATCTTGCATTGTTGTGTGCCTCATAAATGTTATGTAAGCTCTTTACTCTGGAGATTATGTTCCTAACCTTTTATTCTTTATTTTCAGGTAATTATAAAACAGGAAGACACACAAAAACATACACTTGGTCCTTCATTCCTTCTTACCTATTTTCTTTCTTTCTTTCTTTCTTTCTTTCTTTCTTTCTTTCTTTCTTTCTTTCCTTCCTTCCTTCCTTCCTTCCTTCCTCTCTCTCTCTCTTTCTTTCTTTCTTCTTACCCATCTTTCATGTTGTTTGCTCCTAATGGTTAGTTTATATAATATAGTATAAAATCTGGGAATTGGTATTACTATGAGCACAATGAACATACAGCATTATCTTAAAATAGTACTCTGTAACAAGTAATATATGCTTTCTTTTCATTTAGAAACTAATAACCTATTTTCATCTTTATGGAAACTTTTGTTTGAAGTGTTGCATAATGGAATAATTCAGTATGTGGCCATTTGAGATTGTTTTTTGATTCAACAGGATATCAAGAGGCTGTGCATATGAGTAGCTCACTAGTGTTTACTGAATAGTATACCACACAATGTATGTACCAAAGCATAACAATTTTTCTTTAAAGGATATTTTGGTTGTTCTCATTTTGGAACAAAAAAATTAAACCACTTATATTTAATATGATGTGTGAGAACTTATATTCATCACTTAATTATTTGTTCATTCTGAGTATGGTTTGTTCAGTTTATGGAACCTCTACATTTATATCTTTTAATAATTTTTGTCTCTGTTATTATTTCTTGGAACACCTTTCAGTCTTACATCTTTTTTTCTCCTCTGTGTCTGGTGACATGAATGTTAGATCTGTTGTTACAGCCCTATCAGTCCTTGAGACTAAGTTCATTTTTTTAGGGTATATTTTCTCTGCTCTTCAAATTGAATAGTATTAGGTTGTTATATTTTCAAATTCATGTTTTCATTCTCTATATTTTATTGTTAAGCTTATACACTGACTTTAAAATTTTGTTCACTGTGAGTTTTAGTTCTAGTGTTTCTTTTATTCTTCAGTTTTGTATTTCTTTGCTAAAACCTGTTTCATTTGCTTATACATATTAATAGTTGCATGGTTAAGTATTTTTATGGTGATTGCCTTAAAATCTTTGTGTGAAAAATGTAGCAGCTAACAACTGTCTTTTTCATTGTACCTTGGAAATTTGGGGTATTGTAAGGTTTGGGGTCCTCTTTAAATCTTGTGTCTTAGAAAGTATCTTCCTGACAGTATGCTGGTAGTGGGTCAAGAAGTGCCATCTCATTACTGTCAGATGAGGGAGGAAGCCTAGGTATTTCATTGGTCTTCACTGACATTCAGGGTAGTAGTGAAGTTATCTTGTCATTATTGGTCAAGACAGGAATTTATATTAGTGCACAGAAAGAGCCTGTCACTTCCCTATAAGTTGTCTTAAGTCAGAGACTGAGTTAGCTACCAAAGATATGATGTCACTTTCACCAGTATCTAGCTTGGCCTTTACTGATGAATCCTAAAAAGAAGGAGAGTAAATATGGTTCTTAATCCTTCATTTTTGAAAAAAAAAAAAAGTATATCAGGAAGACATAGAGCAGATAGTGATTGCCAAAGGCCAGTGAGAAAAAGATGACACTGGCTTCAAAGGGAGAATTTACAGGATAATGAAACTGTTGTAGATATAGACTATAATAGTTCTCTGGTAGGTAGGCTTCGGAATCTGGCTTTCTAAACCCAATGTTTTCAGAAACTTAGAATAATTCATCCATGTGTTTGTATATATCATTATCTCACTCCTTTTTATTAGTAAGTCCACAGATCTATCCTAATCTGCTTATAAATTTATCTGATATATGTGTTGTTTAGAATATTTATTTACTTACTTATTTATGGATAAGAATGCTAGGATCATTCTTGAACAAGTGTTTGTAGAGAAATGCTTTAGTTTTTCTTAGCTAAATAGCTAGGAGTGGGATTGCTGAGATGTAGCTATGTAAGTGCACATTTTAAAGAATCTTCCTCTGGCTGTCCTCTCAGAGGCTCCACTAGCATCTGATTAAGACAAATGCAGATACTCACAGCCAACCATTGGACTGAGCCCAGGGAACTCAATGGAAGAATTAGAGGAAGGACTGAAGGAATGGAAGGGGATTGAAACTCTATAGGAAGAACAACAGTATCAACTAACTGGCCCCTCTAGAGCCCCCAGGGACTAAACCACCAACCAAAGTATATACATGAATGGGTTCACGGCTCCAGCTACATGTGTAAGGACTGCTTTATCTGGCATCAATGGGAGGGGAGGCCCTGGGTCCTGTGGAGGCTCAATGCCCCAGTGTAGGGGGATGTTAGAGGAGTAAGGCAGTACTGGGTGGGTGAGGGAGCACCCTCATAAAGACAAAGGGAAGTGGGGATAGGATGGGGTGTTTTTCGGAGGGGAGACCATGATAGGGGACAACATTTGAAATGTGGGTAAATAAAATAACCAATTAATAAAAAAAAAAAAAAAAGAAAGAAAAAAAAAAGAGAATCTTCCAAACTTAAAGCATGTTTCATTTTTTGTTTGAAATACAGGGATCTGTTAAACTCTATTGCCAAGGTTTAAGAGAAAGCAAGTTGTCTTTCAAGAAACAGGAATGCTAAGCATAGCTATGGGAAGACTTTCAATTGCAGCAGTCAGAGGTGTTAATGAGATCCAAAGTTGCTAATTTTCTCGCCAGAGTGCTTTCACAGGTGAGAATGAGCTGAGCTAGAGAGGCCAAGCAAAAAGCACACAGTTTAGTTCCTTCTCACATCTCATAAAATCCCAAGAGGAACAGGAAGGGCAGAGAAACAGGAACTTAGCTGTGTGCACGAGTACTGTAATGTCTATGCTCACTATTTATTTTTCATTTGCTATCTTTCATCTGCTCTGCTGTGTCTCGACATGAACACCATGATGCTGGGCTGTCTGCTTCAGGAGGGCAGGCCGAGACTACTCTCTTACAGGGCTTTCATTTCCACCCACACTGCACAGCAGACTCGCTTGTCCTATCCTCTTCTCCATCCCATCTGACTTTCCCTGCCCTGTTGTCACTGTTTTAGTCTCCTGGTCTTTCTTTTATTCTTAGTCTTCTGTTTTCTCTCACCTCTGCACTTCTTGAACATGTATACACATGGGCCTTTGTATAACTATTCATCTTCCTAGGTTCTTTGTTTTACTTCAGGTTTCTTTTCCTAGTTTTTCCTTCTGGATAGTAGCTACCCAGTCTTCTATTCCCCGCTATGCTAGCTAGAGGGCAACTGAAGTATCCTGACACTGCTGATGGCCTCTTACTTCGAGTTGTAGTCTCCATACAGCCAGACCAGCAACATCCTACCACAATACCCGGACATTACCCATTTCCCATCTGGGTATTTAGATCGCCTATTTTTCTGACTGTGTAATGGTTGGGTTTTATTGTCAACTTGACACAATCTCGAATTACTAAGACAAAAGGAAACCTCAATTGAAGAACTGCTTTGATCAGATTGGCCTATGCTTGGCTTCAGAGATCCACCTGCCTCTACCTTCCAAGTGCCTAAATTAAAGGTGTGTGCCACCATAGCAAGCTTCTATTTATATAAACTATATTTCTTTATATTTCAAATATATCTCATGTAGATAATAACTGGGTCACTCTTTTTATCTGTTTCAGCAAGTTTTGCCTTATAACAAGGGTAAACATTCATTTATATAATTATTGTTACTTTAGGCCCACTGTTTATGTTTAGGTCCACTGTTTTGTTTTTCTTCTACTTTATTCTTTAGTTTTCCTTTCTGTTGAATTTTTGGATATGTTTTAGAAGGCAATTTCAGTTTATTTGTTGGGTTCTAAGTTAACTTGCTTGTGGTTACTCTAAAGTTATTACTATGTATAATCTTACCTTTTAATATATACTCTAAATTGATACTATGCAGTTTTTTTGTAAAATGTAGAATGGTGCTGGAGAGATGGCTTAGGTATTAAGCCCTGGCTGCTCTTCCAGAGGAACTGGGTTCAATTCCCAGCATCCACACAGTTGCTCACAACTGTAACTTCAGTTTAGGAGATTCTAAACCCTCTTTTGGCCTCTATAGGCACTGTACTCATGTGATGCAGAGACATGCATGTGTGAAAAAACACTCATACAAATAAAAATAAAATGTAGATTCTTCCTTAATCATTATACCATGTAGGATGATATGCACAGTATCACCTGCAGCACAAAACCTTGTAAGACAATGTTGATATTTTTGCTTTAAATTACATATTTTAAAAAATGTAAGTACTACAGACTTTCTGTACTTATTGATCTCCATGCTTTCCTGTAGACTTCTTGTCTTGTGTGTGTGTGTGTGTGTGTGTGTGTGTGCTGGGGCCTCACAAACAGTGAGCTATAAGACTAGCCTAATACAGTCTACTGGCAAATACTCTTGTGATGTGTATACATATTTTAATATGAAAGTATTAAGTACATATAAATATAATGTATAAATTCACAAATTTCATTTTTATATTTATTTTTTAAACTATTACAATCATTTGTATGTATATACATGTATATGGGAAGGGGAGTTACACATACCACAGCATGTGTGTGGAGGTCAGGGACAACTTGAAAGAGTTCTCTTCTTTCACTACATAGGAACCAGGAATTGAATTCAGGTAGTCAGGCTTGGCACCAAGAACCTTCACTTATGACACCATCTTACCAGCCCTTACATTTATTTCTTAAGCATTATATTTGCAGATATATAAATCCGGGATGATATATGTCCCTTCAGCATGTTAAAGATGAATTTGCATCCCAGTTACACTAGTGATGGGTTATGGAACTCTGGTGAACATCTTACCTCACATATCTCCTACCTACCTCTTGATATCGTTGCCATCTTTCTACAACAAACGAACTGAACCAGACCAGAAGATGTGACAGCCTTTTCCTCTAGTTCCGCAATTCCCTTCCAATAGGACACATAGCTTGGTGAACATAAACTGAGCTTATGTTTTGGTAAAGGAAAAAGGTAAGGTATATGAGACAACCTAAGCCACATTGTGAAGACAGAAGGAAGACACAATTGGCACCAGGAAGAAGAGTACAGCTCCCTTCATTGCTGTAATTAACTATGGAGCCCTTGTTCTGCTTGCTCAGGATAAGGAAAACAATGTGGCAACCAGGGAGTTCCAGGCCTTGCTGTTATAATGAAAATCAAGCAGGCACCTGGATAGGTCTGCACATGGTTAAGTGAAAAACAATCCTCTGATCTAAGACTGCACTTATGTTTCCTTTGTTTGAATCCAGGGCTTTCCTGTCACCTGAAAAGCTCCACAACTTCTTTGGTTCAACAGTATTATATCAGTTATTTAAGCTTTGTACATCACTTTTCAATTAACAACCTCTTCAGCTCCTGAAAACACATACATATAATTTACCACATTTTCTGTGCATTCCAAAAGAAAAGGTCACTATTAATCAGAAACAAGACTGCTAATAAAATATTTAATGCATTTAAAAATACAACAAACTATCAAGAAATTATAAATCTTTTTAATTAAATGATTCTTTACTATATTCTACTGAAGTGACAATATTAAACATGAAGTCAAAGTCACAAAATTTTGCTGTTTCATTTGTGTACTCAATAAAGTAAGAACATGACTCAGTTTAGGAGATGTGTTGGGCAAGAACTTAAGAGATCCAGGTCTCTCTCGCTCCTGCATGTATGTAGCTCTGTGACCCACTTCTCTACATCAACCTGCTCATTAGACCATTGAGCCTTTCAGTTCCTGTCCAACATCAAATATGCCTGTCAATCAACTGTTTACAGCACTGAGCAGCACCATCCATGTTTCATTTAATGGCATAAAATGTATAACATAAATCAATCATCTTACAAATCTTTAAGTATCTATTATAATATTGTTGATTTATATGTTTATGATCATGAAGCATATCTAGAGTATTTCCTCACTCATGACTGATGTTCTATTTAAACACACCTCATTGTTTTTGGTTAAGATTTTGATTATTTTTGATACTTAATTCTGGAATCATGCAACATTTCTATTTTAATTGTTTGTGTTGTGATTTGAATGTGAAATATTCTTGATAGGCAGTTGTGTTTGAACATGTGGTCACCAGCTGGTAGAACTGTTTTGGAATGTTATTGAACATTTATGGTGGGCCTTGACACTTCTTGTCCATGATTTGCTTCCTGCCCCTATGCCTTTTCTACTGTAATAAACTGCATCCCTTTAAACTGTAAGCCTAAATAAATCCTCCCCTGCTTATCAAGTATTTGGCTCCAGGTATTAACTTCACTTGGAACTAGCCATAATATCAAGATTCATTCATGCTGTAGCCTTTTAAGGCTTAGTAATGTTTTTTTCTTTGTATGTGTCATTTTTAAAAATGTACTTATCTATTGATGGGCATGTGGGTTATTCCTAGCTATTGGCTTTGTGAATATGCAATGAAGTTGACAATACAGGTATTTATTCAAGATTAATTCTTTTGAATAAATGCTCAAAAGCTACGATGATATGGCAGTTACATTTAAAAAAAAAAATCATTTTACTAGGGACATCTGTACTGTATCACTCTGCATTCCCAGTGGTGCAGAAGGCATCCAGCTGAGCCACATCCTAATCAGCAACTGCTATTTCCTGGTTGTAAAAGCAACCGTGGCCATCTTAACAGTAAGAAGTAATACATCATTGTGGTTCTTAACAGTATGAAGTAATACATCATTGTGGGTTTGATGTGAAGTTCCCTGAGGATAGATGATTTAAATAATTTTTTCACATACCTGTTGTCTATTTTAATATACCTTCTTTTAAGGACTGTCTAGTTAAGCCCCTGGTTTATATTTGTAACTCTCTGCTTGAGGGAGCTGTAGGATCTGTTGTAGAACTGCTATAGTAAAAGTTTTACTTCATTTATTATATTCTTTGCAGTGAGAATTTTGGTTTCTTTAAAAACCCAGTGATGTTATGTATGTTTTCGTTTTAATCCTAGATATAGGATAAAAAGCTGCTTCCCAGCAGGTGATTATGATTTTCCTTGTGAACTAGCAAGGGTGTGTGTGTGTGTGTGTGTGTGTCTGTCTGTCTGTCTGTCTGTCTGTCTGTCTGTAGCAGTTGGTTTAATTCTGGGGACTCTGGAGAGGATATAAATGGAAGAGCCCTGAGAGGGCTTGTGGCAGCAGCTGCTAAGCCTGCTGCTAGTTCCTACTGGTTCCTGCTGTTGTGTTTGCTGGACTGCTGACTTGCTAATCCTGTGTCACTGGATAATCCAACTATGAAGACTGGACTTGCCCCTAGAATCCCTATTCCCCCAATCAGCAGAAACTAAAGAGGTGTATGCACCCTATCAGCAGGAAGTAGCCTATGGTGGTCTATGCACCCTATCAGCAGGAAGTAGCCTATGGTGGTCTATGCACCCTATCAGCAGGAAGTAGTTTATGGAGGTCTATGCTCCCTTTCCCTCTAACCTTCTTTCTTTCCTACCCAATGTTGGGTTGGAAGGGTGGTAGAT
This sequence comes from Arvicanthis niloticus, assembly GCF_011762505.2. Classification (NCBI taxonomy): domain Eukaryota; kingdom Metazoa; phylum Chordata; class Mammalia; order Rodentia; family Muridae; genus Arvicanthis; species Arvicanthis niloticus. Next base: position 26,214,808 of record NC_133434.1, read on the forward strand.
ATAAGAACCCAATAAAATAGCTAAAAAATAGGTCAACATTCTTCTAAATATGGTTCATTCTTTTACATGTTTTATATTTGTTATTCTCATGGATGCATACCCTGTCATGTCTAAAAGATACTGTCTTTCAGTGGTCATTCCAGCTCACCAGCTCATACAATCTTTCTGCTCCCTCTTCCTTGATGCTACATGAGATTTAGGTGTAGAGGTAATATTGTAAATGTCTTGTGTGTGTCTGGACACTGGACTATCACTTACTGTCTGTATTTTGATCAGTTATGGTTCTCTGTAATAGCTTCTGTCTTCTGATAAAACAAGCTTCTTAGATGAGGTATGGGGGCTCCACTTATTCAGTCTCTTCATCTTGTTTTTGAAACAGAGTCTCTCATTGAAGCTGTGGCTTGTTAATTAGCTAGACCATCTAACTGGCTAACAAGCCCAGTGAATACGCCTGCTTCTGTAAACCAGCGCTGAGTTTACACATGCACCACTGCACCTGCCGTTTACATAGGTGTTAGGGCTCTGAACTCATGTCCTGATGCTTACACAGCAAGTTCTCTACCAATGGAGCCATTTACTAGCATGCTAATGACTGCTTTAAGTGAATTTCCACCTCATTCCCTCTTCTCTGTCTGGAACTTTCATAATGAACATATTGGACAGTTTGAGGGTACTCTATAAGTCATTTAAGATGTTACTTGCTCTTTTGCTTTTGTTTTTTCTTACTAAATCATTTCTGATCACCCAATTTAAATTTGTAGCCCTTTCTTTGCTTGATGAAGCTTGGATCTATTGTGGAATCAAGCAATATGTGGAAAAAAGCAGAATTTTCAGTGCATTTATTTGATCTGTCACTGTCTGAGTTAGGGTTTTACTGCTGTGAACAGACACCATGACCATGGCAAGTCTTATTCTAAAAGACAATATTTAATTGGGGCTGGCTTACAGGCTCAGAGGCTCAGCTTTCTGCAAAGAATGTCATCTCACCATTTTTTTTTTCTTGGTTTTTCGAGACAGGGTTTCTCTGTTTAGCCTTGGCTATCCTGTAGACCAGGCTGGCCTCGAACTCAGAAATCCGCTTGCCTCTGCCTCCCAAGTGCTGGGATTAAAGGCATACTCCATCACTGCCCGGCTAATCATCTCACCATTTTTATATGATAAATCAAAGTCTGTGATTCCCCCAATTAAAGTGAATTTTAATCTATGAATCTGATATATACAGGTGAATTGTTTGAGAGGTAATTTGTTTATACACATAGAGCCTTCAGGATTGGCATCACTGGCCTAGGAGGCAGCCAAGAAGTTAGCCTGCTACCCATTGCCATGTGAATCCTCTGCTACACAGAACAGGATCTATACAGGAACCTGACTATGTTGTCCTAAGACTTCTAGCTTTTAAAACTGTGAGAAACCCCCCCCCCCCCCGCCAATCCCCCAAAGCTACATATCTACAGTACTCTTGTCATAGCTGCTCAAGCTAAGACATCACCTATCTTATCCCCTATGCATGGATTTCCTAGAAGGTTGGGATCACATCTTGTTTCAGTGTCTCATATAATTTCTATTAATAAGTTTCCCTTTAAATAGCACGATAGAATCTTTTTCCTGTAAGATATTTTGTTTCTTCCTTCACGTTTTACATGCCATTCTATTCAGTTCCCTGTTCTATTTAAAGTTTTCTCTTCCAATATCAATAGAACAAATTCTTCCAAACAATTATAGTGTATGACTGAGGGAGAACATTGGGATTTAGTTTTTTTCCTCATTCTATTTTAAAATAATTTTAAATCAACAAATCCATTATAAAAATAGTAGACCCGGTTAACCCAGTCTCCCTTACTATCAGTAAAACCACAGTACACTTCTGCAAGAGTTAAGATTGAGTCAGTAAAATGAACTGTTCCACAAAATGTATTTAAATCTCCCAGTTTCCCCAGTAATCTCAATCTTCCTCCTTCCTTTTCCCTCCCTTGTACTCCCTGTCTGACTGATTCATAGTTTTATGTTATATTTAATGGCTGTATCTGCTTAGTCTCCTCAGACAGTGGCACTTCTCACTCTATCCCTGACTTTCAAAACACTGATACTGTTGAAAACTCTCAGTCAGTTACAATGTGTAACCATACAAGGTGCTGTTTGAATTTAGATTTTTACACTTCTGCATTTGACTCTTGAGATTTTGATCCATAGATCAAAAAGCCTTAAAGTCAGATTCTCAGGGACTCCAGTTTATTTGTGATATAGGTAACAATGATGTTTTAAGACTATTCTGAAAATTAAATAATTAAATGAGGCAAAATAAAAATACTTGAGATAAAAGATATTCTTCTCACCTACTTTAAAATTTTTTTTTGAGATTTATTTTTATTTGTTTTATGTACACTTGTCACTGTCTTCAGACACAGCAGAAGAGACATCAGATCCCATTACAGATGGCTCTGAGCTTCCATGGTGGTTGCTGGGAATTGAACTCAGGAGCTCGGAGGGCTCTTAACAGCTGAGCCATCTCTTCAGGCCCTTGAAAAATTTCTTTAACTAAAGTATCATCCCCATGTTTTAGTAACTTATTTTGTAAAAAGAACCATGTACAATTTAGCCTTGGATTCATACACATTGCCCTCACTGTAAACAGCAAGTGTTAGCATCTGTGGCAGTGCTAGTCTGCATCTTTACTTGGTTTTCCACATTGCTCTAACTCTTGCTAGTCTGTTTATATTTAAGGCTTTAACGTCATCTTATGAGTTTTAGTTTGTGATCAGTATTTAGTAGGGATTAATTTATTTACTCATGCATTCATTCAACGATTTACCAAATCCACTTTTCTCTGTTAGGATACTGGGTACAGTAATAAGCTACTTATTGTCTTCATGGATTTGGTGGGAAAACAGATAAGTAATTATTACAATTCAATATAATCAGGTCTATGAGATGTGATGCCTAAAATTACATAAAAAGCATTCTTAAACCTGGGATTGGGAAAAATAGCTTCACGATTTCATGTAGAAGATGCTCTCGTGTGCAAATTATGGCTGCAGAAAGAAGGAAGGAGCCAAGGTATGGCATTTAAGGAAAGCTATTAGGATACAGGGAATAGAAGCAAGTTGGCTCTGGGAAATCTCCTGTGTTGTAAACCTGCAATGCCAATACCTGAGGGGCTTAGAAACCTCATCAGGAAACTTCTGGCTCCAAAGACTGCAGTTGACAGACCTAAACTTTTTAGACCTAAACCTTTAGCTATTACATCGAGCTTACCTCATTTAACATCTGTGAACAGAGGTAAAATTTAAGGTGACAACTGGTGGGAGGCACTGAGGTTCTTTGGGGTTTCTCTTTCTGACACCCATTCCTGTGGCTGTAGAGGTTTGACATTAGGTTCACCTGATTCCAGAGCCAAGTTAAATCGTGTTCTTCACAAGTTATTGCTTGTGAAGCAATAACCTACCTATTGCTCATTAAATATTAGAACTTAGGAGTCTCAGACACAAAATATTCAAATAACTGAGAGATTTCACTTTCAGTTCCTACTGTGTGCTTGTAACCACCTTCATATCTCTCGCCCCTCCCCCCACTTTTAACCTGGACAGTAAATAGGCTGGATTCTTAGTTCTGGCCACAGAATTCTTTCTTAAACCTTCACAGCTCCTTACTTAAGGCACTAATATTACATACCGTCAATTGGTGTATCAGGAGATCCATTAAGAAGGTAATCTTGTTACTAAACAGAACATCAGTGCAGTTTTCTGAACAGTTATTGCAGGTGAGGTTGTAAACATTGATTGCATTGCAGAGAGACCTAACAGGAAGGAGAACACCATTTGTAAAACCGAGCAGCGCTTCTTCCAACAGTTTAAAATATATAACATCAATGATACAGAAGGAACAGGCATGGCATGGAAACTAGTCTAGAAAACCAAGGCACACCTAATTAGGTACAGGTCCATTACCTAGACATAAACAGTTACTTCCATAGCTAATGAATGCTATGCCCATTATTACCTAACAGTTCTTACTAAGAATGTCTTTTAGTTACAGGACAGACAATGCAAACAATTTCCCAGCTTTTCAGATAATGTCTTCATTTAAGACCAGACATCAACCAGGAACCTTGGCTTTTTAAATAACCCAGAAAAAAGACTGCTAAATTGCCTGTTGTCAGATCAGCTGGCCCAGGACAAGGAAGCTGATAGAACAGTATGAAGAAACTGGAGATATTTTCTGAAAAGAGAGATCTACTCTGCTTGAAGGCAGTATGAATATGGCTCTGGTCCTAGGCAGATGAAGACTTCTTTCTTAGAGGGTCCAAACTGGCCATGACCCAAAATAATCTAAAGAAAAACTATCAAAAAAAAAAAAAGTTTTACTCTAGGACACACACACACACACACACACACCCCCCAAAAACCATGATAATTAATTGTTCAAAGAAACTTTTAGAGCAATAAGCTCAATGTATAGGGGACTCTCCTGAGTGTTTTGAAGCCTGGGCTTAGTGTAATGCCTGTATAATCAATGTTTATCTATCCTGGCCTGTCTAATTGAATTTCCTGCTTAGTTCTGCACACCAACCTTCTAAAAGAGAGAGAGTTCTCAATCTTATGGGAGCTCCAAAAGCTTTGGTAATAAAAATTTCAATTCCTAGGAATCAAGCTGCTGCTCAGAGGGAGGCACTGACAATGGGTCTTTAAGTCAACGATGACCGTGAACTAGGGCAGATACCTCCAGAGCTGACAGTCCTCTGGACACCTGGGCAGAGGAGATAACAGGGCCAGGGCTGAGCTGGTGTCTAGAATTCTTCAAGGTCTCACCAAATGAAACTAACATAGCAGTCAATCAAAACTGTACTAATGTTACTGCTTTGCCCACTACCAACCATATTAGAGGTTACCTAACCCTTCTAGAAAGTTCTCCCATCCCTGCATAAAAGAAGGCATGTGAGCTCCTCTGGTCATAACCATTTGGATGAATGGTTGACCCCTGCATACTGGTAATTTCTGCAGAATAAATGCTCTTTGCTTTTGTATACTATTTGAGTCTGGGGCCTTCCTTCTTGGACCCTAACACTTCCTAATGCTGCAACCCTTTCAGTTTCTCATGTGGTGGTGAGTCCCCCCACCACAATAAAAGCATTTTTGTGGCTAATTTATAACTGAAGTTTTGCTACTGTTATGAATCGTAGTGTAAATATCTAATTTGCAGGATGGTGTTGGGTGACCCCTGTGAAAGAGTCCTTTGGCCCCCAAAGGGGTTGCAAACAAACAGGTTGAGAACAGTTGTTGAGACAACATTTAATTGTCAATCAACAGCATCAACATTACCTGGGAACTTTAAGAAATGCAAATTTCCAAGCTTCACTGCATACCCAGTAATAGAAACTTGTCCTAAAAAAATTCTGCAGCCAGAAATGAGAACCACAGATCTTAGAAACATCATATGAGCATTCATTCATTCAATCTCCATTAATCATATACTGAAGGTCCCTATGACATGCCATACATTATACAATGCACATAAGACAAGTAAATGTCCAGAGCTAACACTTTCCTAGGAAAAAAAAGATGAGGAGAGGCCCTGCTATAATAATGTCTGATGCAGCTGACCTGACCACAGAGTTGACTGGTTTCTGGAAGTTGGTTACAGTTGAGCAAACTACTCAAGAGTAGAGCTACAGGAACCAAATACTTCTAGGGCAGAGTCCTAGTTTATCATTTAAGATATTAGCAAATTTATAATGTAGCATTTATAATCTATTTCACACATTTAAAAACAAGATAATATTTAAGCTTTCTGTGATTGTAGTGAGGATTAAATGAGATTTAGTAAAGTACTTAGGGCAGGCACTACTGAATTAGTAGGACTCATGATTATTGTTTTGTGTTTAATTCATAAATCAGACTTTATTATAGGACTCATGATTATTAATGTTATTACTTGATAACAAGAGTAAGACTGCATTTGTTTTTTCATAAGTTTAAAACAGGTGTTTATGATTACAAAGAGAATTATATTTGAGAAGGTGACATACAAAGAAATGGTAAAAAACTGTTATGAAAAAATATAGTAATTCTAATGCCTTTCTTCCCCTGTTGTTGTTAAGTATTTTTCCATAACACTTAGTGTCTTCTACAACACTAGGTTTGGATTTTAAAAAAGAGAATCAGAATCTTATTGAGAAGCACAAAGCACAGAATAGAAAGTAAGAACTGTCCCTGGCGGAAGTGGAAGATAGAAGGCTCTCCCTTCTCAGAGAATCCTAAGGCTTCCTTAGACACATTCTCTTGGAATGCAGGGGAAATGACTGCCCTAAGATCCAGCTAAAGTTTCACCTGGCAGAGTTTGAGTAGCTAAGAACAGTCACAGTGTATCAGTTGTGTGGGCTCCATCAGCAGAGGTCATCCTCAAGTGACCTCAGATGGACCAGTGCCCAGGGGTTTCTGCTATCAACTGTTTTGAGAGGCAGTTTCATAAATTTCCCAAGACTCTTCTGAGTCATGTCCTCTGTGCATTCCTTTCTAATAAGGAACAAACTCAAAAATGCATAATTTTAAAAATACTGAACCATGTCTTATCCTATAGACATACAAATTTAGCTTAACCAATCTCTACAGTGTCCAACTTCAGTAGCATAAACTATGTCTTTTTGTCAGAAGTCTTTGTTGTAAACTGCTGGAAAAAAGCTTCAGATGATTTAAACAGAAAAGCTGACGGGCAGATTCTATACATAAAAGAATCTGGAGAATGCTTCTATGTCTGATACCCAAATCAAACACTAGTGAACTGGCCTAAACAAGCAAAACAAATCCAGAATGTGACCAGGCATGATATGCCCCACCTTGAATGTGACTGCGGGCTTTACAAACAGTAGCTTCCAACTCTCAGACCAGAGTCTGGGTACCCCTGCTTTATTCATTAGCTCCAGGGTAAGGATCTGGCTTTAGGCCTCAGTCACCTACCTGCACAGACACATGAAGTCTGGGAGCAAATGCCTGTTTGCTTCTTTCATACTTGCTGGTTGTGATGAAATAGGTAAAGGGAACTGAATGTTTTTTAGGTTTTCAAGCATACTGCCAAATTCAAACTGGCTTCCAGAAAAATAAATTATACCAATTTGTACTGTGAGAGAGGCACCTCCCCACACTCCATGTTATGGACAATATTGGTTACATCTTTATAAATTCAATAGCTAAATAAGTATGTTACTCTTTTTTGTTTTTATTTTTTAAATAATCATACAACATAACGTGTTTTGTTATGGCATCTTTCCATTTGTTGTTCTGCAAGCCTGTCCCCTGGCTTCATGCTTGCACTCTTGTACCCTTGCTGGTCAATGTCCATTTCGCTTTCATGCAACACATGCTCTATCACACACTCCATGAAACTGCTCCTCCTCATGGGTCCCTTTCTAGTTTCAGGATTATATACATTCAAACATTTATATTCATGTATAGAGTCAGGATCCAAAAATAAAAGAAGAATATGGAATTGTTTGGACTCTACTTAATATAACAATATTCAGATCCATCAAGTTTTGGGCAATTTTAATATTTAATTTTTCTTGATAGTCTAATAAAATGCATAGTGTATATATACTATATTTTTCTTTGCCCATTTATCAGCTAATGAACATCTATGCTGATTTACTTGTTTCTTGTTTTTTGATTCCTTTTTATGATTTAAAAGTACTTTCAAATTAAAAAATTAGGCAACTACTCAAGTGTGTGTTTTCAAAGTTATCACTAAGTGATAATTTTACAGTTTTCATAATTCTATCAGTTCATTGCAAATTTATTTTGGTGCGATGTATAAAACAGGAGATTCAAGTTATTTTAACACTACCGAGGTGAATGAGTACAATGTCCTTCATGTATTTGCAATGACACACATGGAGAATACATTTCCTGGTTTCTTTGTCTAATTAATAATTGTCTTTATGCTAATATTGTAGTGTGTATTATATTATTTAAGTTGATGGAAGGGTTAATTTAATATATAAACTACAGATGTCTAAAAGCTATTAAAAACCCTGTTAGAGTGCGGTGATAAATCGCTGAGCTGTAGGGCTATGCCTTTATAAAGACGCCTTTGCCATTTATGTCTTCATAGCCTTGATTTTTATTAGTATTTTTTGTTTTATTCAATCAAACTTTTACAGCTTGATATAAATTTTTGGTCAACAATTAAGAAGCACAAAGAAATACACACATATAAAAGAGTGTGACGTCTTTTGCTATCCCCTGTGCTCTCTGCTGGAGAAGAGTGTGCATCTGAACAGCCTTATGCTTGCATGACCTGCTTAAGAAACTATGTCCTAATGAGGGAGAAAGGGAGAGCGAACCACAACTCTCAGGGTGAGGAAAAACTTGGGTGTGCAGGGAACTTACTTGAAAGACAATCTTTATTTGAAGAGCACCTGGTTTAGAGTGCACACTGCTCAGAACCCAGCTTGGGTGGTCTGTCCAGCAGCCCTCTCTGTAATTTTAAACGTGAATGACTTGAAGTACTTTTTGACATCAAACAGAAAGCCCCAACTTTTCAAAGTATCTTCTCACGGCATATTCTGTCAAGAGTGCACTTGTGGTGGTGGGAATCTAAGATACAGATTTTCTTGCCCCAAATATAATTATGAATAAATTTCTGTCACAAATTTTTCTTACTGAACATGTTTCCTCTTCAAAACAGAGGACAGAAAAATGCATCATGCAAGCAAGCGTTTTAGTGAGAGGTGCAGGAACTTACATGTAAAAGAAAGATGATTATAGAACAGAACTAAAGTACACACTTAGTACATTAGGAATCACTTAAATGTAGGTCCTGATAGAATAGCAGCAGCATACTTCAATACTCCACTTTCAGATCAAAGAGGTCTAACAAACTAAAAATGTGCAACAAAATATCAGAGCTAAATTATACTGTAGGTCAAATGGATGTAACAGGAATCTATAGAATATACTGTTTAACAAACAGAGAATATACATTTTTTTCTTAAAAGCAGGTGAAACCTTCTCTACAACTGATCACAAGAGAGGGCATAAAGCAACCTTTAACAAATACACAGAACAAATGAATAACAAAACAAAAGCAATTTTAACTTACCAAAGTACCATGGAGTAGAATTAGAAATCAGTAGTAAGAGAAAACTCAGAAACCACACAAAGGTTTTTTGTTTTTTTGTTTTTTTTTTTTTTACTCTTTAATCTTTTTTATAGTCCAGACTTTATCCTCCTCCTGGTCCACCCTCTGACACTGTTCAACTGTTCCACATCTCAAACCTCCTCCTCCTCCCCCAGCACTCCCCATTCCCTGTCTCCAAGAGGATGTACCCCACCCCACCCCACCCCACCCCAGCCCACCCCACCAGACCTCCCCACTCCCTGGGGCTCCAAGTCTCTCTAGGGTTAGGTGCATCTTCTCTCACTGTGTCCAGAACCAGCATTCCTCTGCTGTATATGTGTTGGGGGCCTCATATCAGTTGGTGTATGCTGCCTGGTTGGTGGCTCAGTGTCTGAGTTCAGGTTAATTGAAACTGCTGGTCTTCCTATAGGGTCGCCCTCCTCCTCACAGGAGGGGGTGGAGGGAGAGAGGAGCCTGGGTGGGAAAGGGGACAGAGAGGGGAAGAGGGGAACATGATCAGGTATTGGGGGAGGGGAAACAGGACTGAAGCTCTGAGGGCCAGCAGAAAGAATGGAAACAGGCAACCTCAGGAGGTAAGGGGTTGGAGGGACCCTCTAGAATGTACCAGAGACCTGGAAGGTGAGAGACTCTCAGGACTCAAAGTCAAATGCCCTACAGTGGAGAGGGAACTTGTAGAGTCCACCTGCAGTAGAAAGACAGGGCATCAAGTGGAGGGATGGGGTTGCCATCCCACAGTCAAAAACTCTGATCCAGAATTGTTTCTGTCTAAAAGAACTGTAGGAACAGAAATGGAGAAGAGATTGAGGAAAAGGAGGTCTAATAACAGGCCCAAAGTGGGATCCAGCTCGAGAGAAGACCCCCAAGGCCTAACACTATTACTAATACTATGGTGTGCTTACAAACAGGGGTCTACCATGACTGCCTTTCAAAAAGCCCAACAAGCGGCTGAAAGAGTCAGATGCAGATATTTGCACGCAACCAATGGACAGAAGCTGTTGACCCATGTGATTGAATTAGGGTAAAGCTAGAAGAAACTACACAAAGACACACAGATAGAACACTTATGAATCAACAGGGAATCACTGAAGAAATCAAGAAGGAAGTTAAAAAATTCCTAGAACCTGGTGGGCATAGTGAAAAATACCTTTAATGTTAGCACAAGTAGAGGCAGGTGGATCTCTGTGAATTCAGGGACCAGCCTGGTATACAGAGAAAATTTCGGGAGGCTATATAGTGAAACCCTGTCTCAAACAAAAATCCTACAAAAAGAAAAAAAAAGATAGCATTATCTATCAGAACCCCTGGGCTATAGTCAAGGCAGTCCTAGGCAGAAACTTCACAGCTGCAAATATTCACATTAAAAACATTAGCAAGATTTCAAATTAATAATGTAATGATGTACCTGAAGGCTCTAGAAAAATAAAAAAAAACCAAACCCAGAGGAATTAATAAGTTAGATAAAAAGAATACACAGTATCAATGAAGTAAGAATTAATCTTAAAAAATTAGTAAGACAGAAGGGGGAAAGGGGGAGAAGGAGAAGGACGGTGGAGGGGAGGAGGAGGAATGGCTAAGCCCAACTTAATCAAATAACTGAAAAGGGAGTTGTTAAAATAGACTCCAGTGAAGTCCAGAAAATCATTTGGGAATACTTTGAAAGCTTACATTTTTAAAAGCTGAAAAATAGAAGAAATAGAGAAATTTATAAATTCACATGACCTACTAAAATTAAATTCAGAAGATATAAACAACTTAGACTACTAACAAGCAACAGAGTAAAGCAGTGATTAAGTCTCTATGCAAAGAAAACCTCAGGGCCAGATGGATCCACTACTTAATCTATTAAACACACAAGGACGCTCTAACACCTTAAACTGTTCTACAAAATATAAAGAGATTCATTACATGAGGACTAAACTACCCTGATATTAAAACTGAATCAAGAGTTTACAAGAAAAGAAACTACAGAGTAACATCCCAGATGAATATATGTGTCAACATTCTCATACATGTATATGAATGTCTATATTTATTTCTAATTTTATAGATTTTAAAAGAAGTTACACCATTTAGGTTGATAATGTTTCTCACCTAAGGCACAGAAAAACTCAGTTCCAGGCATGAGAAACCTTTCCAGTTGTTTCATCAGGGTAATCCAACAGATACTCCAAACACTATAGGATATGGCTGTTGCCCATAATTGTGTCCCAGAGGTGGAAGATAGTAAGTCCCTATTGTTGAAGTCAACACAAACTTCTGACACAGAACTCATAATATTCCATCTGGATCTGACCTGAAAGCTTCCTGCCTGAGGTCTTAGTGTTCATAGCGCCAGAAGGTGCTATGCAAACTGTCAAGAGGCTGTGATGACTATGAACTGCAACCATTGCTAGGATGGCAAGACAGCCCTAAAAGTGCATATCTTGGCAGTAACCAACAGTTGTCTAATTGGAATTAAGGCCTGCTCAACAAAAAGGAAATCATACTTGGTACTGTATACCAACTACCAACGGCGAAAATGCTTGTGGATCTTAGAAAAAAATTTCCTGCCACTTTACTAGACCAGCTTAATATCTAACTCCTTTCAAAACATACCTATATATCTGGATATGTGAGGTTGCCTCTTCAAAAAAGCTTCTATTTGCAAATATGGAGAGAATTACAGAAAACTATAACTGGCCAATACACAAAGATCAACTTATCTTGGGGTGCCCAGTCCCAGTTGACAGATCTACAACACATCTACATCTATGGCTCAGGAAACATCATAGAGGAGAAGCAGAAAGATTTATAGCTAGAGAACCAGAGAGTCTGAAGTGAGATTGTATCTCCTAGAAGTGACAAGGAAGGTTCACCCATGATATCTCAAAAGCCTAAGTAAGACCTGAACAAGAACAATACAAACAAACATACTAAATGGAAGTGGAAAATGTCATGGGGTCTCATCCCCAAACAAAGAATGGCAGGCAGGTAAGTAATGACTGCCGAGAGGGAGAATTAGTCTCTCCAGGGATGAACTCCTTAATTGGTTATCCAATACCAAGTGGTAAGCCCTGAAATCCTATACATATAAGCAACACTGAATGAACTCAGCAGGTTATATTAGAGGGACAAAACAGAAGCGGGAAATGACATAATTATGCTTTAATTAAAATAAAAAAATTCTCAGCAAACCCCTAAAAATCAGATTCAAGAGCACATTAAGGACATCATATAACACGACAAGCTGGTTTCATTCCGAGGATGAAAGCTTGGTTTAATATATGCAAATCAATACATTAATATACTATATAGCCATACTATATAGCCTGAAAATTTGGATTCCCTAGTGTTGGGGAATTTTGAGAGTAGGGAGGCAGGAATGAGAGGATGGTGGGAGCACATCCTCATAGTAATTGGAGGAGGGGAAAAGGAGTAAGGAGTTAGACATCAGTGGAAGTGGAGGGCCTTGGTGCCTGAAAGTTTGGATTCCCTAGTGTTGGGGAATTCGAGAGCAGGGAGGTGGGAATGGGAGGATGGTGGGAGCACACACTCATAGCAACTCCCAGAATTATATGGATTAGACATGACAGAAGCAGGCCACCAGAAGACTAGATTCCAGAATTCAAACAAAAAATTATCTTTGTTTTGAGAATTGTATATTGCAGAATACATAGCAAGCTGAGCAGACCTGCTCAAACCTCTGATGCCCTGGAATTGCAGCTGGATGCAGTGAAGACACATTGTCAGAGGCTTATCAATTTACTCTTCCCCTTGCCCTTCTTCTAATATCTCAACGCCCATAATCAGCTTGAAGAAGTTAATGAAGAGTCAGCGCCCCTATTCCCTGGGCTTGGGGACTGAGGTGGTTAATATTGGGCTGTCTTTCTAGGGAAAAGTAGTGGTTTTGTTGGAACAGGGAGGATTAGCTAGGATTTATTGCATAGCTATAACCTATTGGTAGAAATAAATATAATTGTTATTAGATGAAGTTATAATTTCTTAAATGGTACAAAATTTACTTTGATTTCAAATTTAAGGTTTTCATTAGTATGAGCTTCTTATTAATATAAAAGTGAGATGAATATTGTTACTCTCACAGACATTGTGCCTGTATAACACATTTAGGAATACAAGGCTTAGACCCAGTCCTTCTTTAACTTTTCTAACTGATTTGAGATGGTTAGCCTGTGAGTTAAGGGCCTATAGCAAATTCATGGCTTTGAGTTTATTGTTAGGGTGTTTTCTATATTTTATTTAAAAATAGCTGAGAGGAGTTAACAGACAACAGTCCAGATTGCCTTACATGGATAGTTGGTTTCAAAACATCAGAAGTCCACAGAATTGACATTACAAACATTTCTGTATTGATGTTCATTTTGATTAGAGACCTGTCTGCTCCTGACAGCTTCCTGTCTCAGATTCGAAGAAGAAATTGAGCATCTTTGGAGTTACTCCAGTTGTGGTGAGACAGCCACTAGGCAAGAATTGCCTCTTTTCATCTACAGACAACTTACTGTTCAGAAAAGGACACACTTGCAGAATAGTCGACTGATTATATCTGCCAAGACAGAGTAATCAGCCCTTAATAATTCTGCATCACTAGGTCTGTCAGATGATCGTGGGCCAGAAGGCTGGAGATCAGATGCTCCAACGTTTTGTAGTATAGGGACTGTCCAGGTGTTCAGCAGTCTCTATAATTTGGCTAAGTTTTAGAAGCTATGCTTTGTTCTTCCCATAATTTCAGTTAACTCAGTCATTCTGGATTTCTGACAGGGTTGAAGACTTATAGTCTCATAGCCAATCCTGGCTATTTATTTTGAGAGAAAAGATTTGAGAGGATGGTTTATAGCTGACATTCATTCTAAAGCCAAGGAAAAAAGCCAGGTTCAGAACTAGGTCTTTTAGTTAAGAGGGATGACAGAGGTTCTTGTTAGTCAACAAAATTATGGACTGGGAACTAGATCTATCTTGTACCTTACTGACACAAATTGGTATAGTTATGTTCTAATTGTATTTTAAGAGAAAAGTTTTATTTTAACAGGAAGGGTGATATGTAGGAGGAGCTAAAGTGGGAGGAGTAAGGAGAGGAAGAGGAAGGAGAGGAGGAGAAGGAGAGGAGGAGCTAGGTGTCGTGGGGGGGGTATGGAGGTAGATGTTCACATGTTTCCGCCAGTTAAAGATAGTTGATATGTCTAGGTTGGGTATTAGGTTACACTTCTGATTGTATGGGCATCTTGTTATTGAGCATTACCAAACTTATAAAGCCTGTGATTAATATTAAAAAAAATTGTATAAAAGCAAAAAGGAGGAGGAGGAATGGGGTAGGGGTTTTCTGGGGAGGGGAAATGGGGAAAGGCATCTGAAATGTAAATAAAATATCCAATAAAAAATAAAAAATACAACAAAAAATATACTATATAAACAAATTTAAGGACACAAATCAATTACTCCAACAAATGTAGACGAGGCATCTGACAAAGTTCAATGTGCCTTCATGATAAAAATCCCCCCAAAATTAGGATCAGACAGACCATGTTTCAACATAATAAAGGCATATGACAAACTTCTAGCAATCATACTAAAGGGAGAAAAACGGAATGAGACCAGAGTGCCCACTCTCAATTTTCATCCAAAGTAGTAACCAAATCTTAGTTGAATTAATAAGGCAAGAGAAATATGTAAAAGTGTTACAAGTACAAAAGAAAACAGTCAAACTATCCTGATTTGCAGATACTATGATTCTATAATTAAAAGGCCTTACAGATTTCACCAGAAAGTTTTTAGATATAAGCACTTTTAGTAAATTTACAAGATATAAAATTAACTTGCAAAATCAGCAGTTTTTTGTATGATAATAACAAAATTGTTAAGGACAAAATTAGCTGAGATAACCCAGACACAGCAGCTTCAAAAAAACATGAAATACCTAGGAATACACCTAGGCAAGTAGGGAAAAGACCTTTACAATGAAAGCTTCAATGCACTGGGAAAAATAAATTGAAGAAGACATCAGATGACAGAAAGACCCACAAATGATCATATACTAGAATTAATATCATGAAAACTGGGTATATCACCAAATGTAATCTACAGAGTCAATGCAATTTCATCAAAACTCAAATGACATTCTTCACAGAACTAAAAAATATCCTAAAATTAGTGTAGAAACACAAGGATCAAGGACAGCCAAAGCAATCCTAAGGAGAAAGAATAAATAATACTGGAGATATCATGATATTTGATTTCAAATTATTCTTAATAGCTGCAGTGACAAAGCATAGAATTGATACAAAAACAGACTTCCCGAGGAATGAAACAGCACTCATTATAGAACACCCCCCCAAAATTCAGAGTTATAGACTTCTAATATTTGACAAATGTATAAAAAATATACACTGGTAAAAGGTCTATCCAACAAATAATACTGGAAAACTGTATATATACACATAGAGAAAAACAAAATTCAACCCACACTTTTCCTCACCAGCATAAAAATCCATTCAAGATAGATCAGAGACCTTATTTCAAACTCTGAGTTGCTGAAGCTGTTAGGGAAAAACAGGTCAAAAATGCAGGCAAAGGTGGGCTAGGGAGAGAGTTTACCATTAACTGCTTACTGTGCAAATGTGAAGATCTAAGTTCAAACCCTAGATCTCACCTAAAAAGTATGGCCATGGTGGTATCCACTTGTAATAGCAAAGCTGAAAGGCAGAGAAGGTAGATTCCAGCTGACCCAGCTTAATGAGAAAGTCCAAGGCCAGTGACAGAACCATCTCAAAAAAACAAGGTGGACAGAGTCTAAGGAGTGACACTGAAGGTTGATTTGTTTGGCTTGTGCACTCCTGCGCATATGTACACACACACACACACACACACACACACACACACACACACACACACACACACACACACACACACACACATACACACCACACACACACACACACGACACACACACACCACACACACACACCACACACACACACACACACACACACACACACACACACACACACACACACCGTTTCTAAAATAGATTCCATTATTACTTGAAAAAATGGCACAAATTGACCTCATGAAATTAGAAATTTCTGTATCACTAAAGTGAAGAGACAGCTTACAGAATTGAAACTTTTTCCTTAAAGAATTTACATTTAGAATATATAAAGGGTAGCAAAATATAGACATCAAATCATTAATTCAAAAAAGGACCAATGAATTGAATATATTATAGTTCTCAAAAGAAAAATATAATGGTTAGTAAGTATTTGAAAAAGTGTTCAAAATCCTTAGCCATCAAGAAAATACAAATTAAGATTGGTAATTTTAAGATTCCACCTCATTCCAGTCAGGACAGCTACCATATGGAAATAAATAATAATGATGCTTTTGAAGATGAAGGGAAAGAGGACCTCACCTCACTGTTGGCAGGAGTGTTAACTGTTATAGCAGCTATGGAAATCAGTATGTAAGTTTTCACAGAATTAGGAACAAAGTACTGTATGACTCCATTATTATTTCTGGGCATTTATCTGAAGGACTAAGTCAACACTATACTTGTATATGGATATTGTCACTGCATTAGTCCCAAAAAATAAGAAAAGGAACTGGTCCATCAATGATGAATAAAGAAAATGTGGCACCTATATACAATGAAATTTTATGTACCTATAAAGAAAAATGAAATCATGACATCTGTAGGAAAATAATATGACAGATATCATGTTAAATGAAAGAAGCTAGTCTCAGAAATACAGATACTGTTTTTCTCTCATGTGTCAAAATGTGTGTGCATGTGTGTTTGTGCATGTATGTCTAGGTTTCAAAAACAGAAAAGGAATTATGAAAACAGAGGAAGAGATCTTATAGAAGTGGGAAAAAGACAGCTTGTATGATGTGAAAGCTAAAGGAGTAACAATTTGGGGGAAAAAGTGGACCACTAAGACAGCATTGTTGGATGAGGGAGGCAATGGTAAAGAGAAATCAGTAAGAATAAAATATTCATCTCCTGAAGACACCATATCCTGACCCATCCCAGAAGATATGCTGCACTCAGAGCACTCGGTAAGAACCCCCCTTGAAGTCCCAGAGCTGCCCCTGGGAGCCCAGTGGACTCGGGAACCATCACCCCCCCCCCCCCCAAAATAAAACCTCCTACCCACCCAGTACTTTCTGCTGAGGCACATTACTAGTCAGTCTGCTCCCCTGAAGATACCATATCCCGAGCCATCCCAGAAGATCCACTGCACTCAGAGCAGTTAGGCAACTGACATCACAGCCTGATGCATCCCAGGAGATCTGCTGCACACAGGACAACTGAGCAACTGACCACCAGTTTGTCTGTTCCCTTGAAGTCACCACAGCTTGAGGGCATCCCAGGAGCTTCTCTGTACACAGGGCAACAGGGCAACAGACACCACAGTTTAAAGACCTCCTGGGGGCTCTGTGACATGCAGGGCAACTGACAGACTGAAAGTCACCCTGGAGTTCTGCTGCACACAGGGAAACAGAAACCACAGTCCTTAGGGCCCTTAGAACATCTTCACACAGGACAACAGCTTGACTGCTCCTCTGAAGACCCAACAGTTTGAAGGCCTCCCAGGAGATCTACTGCAGCCAGGGCAACAAATTAGCAGCTTCTCTGCCCCTCTGAAGGCCTCCAGTTGGAAGGCCCCACAGGTGACCACCTGCTACAGCCTAGGTTGCAGGCCTACTAGGAGACCTGAAGCAACCCAGGGACAAAAGAGGCAGACTCCAGACAGAGTCACCCAGAGCAGCAAACACCAAGGATAACCACATGGTGAGAGGCAAGCGTAAGACCATAATAAGCAACAGAATCCAATATACATGGGCATCATCAGAATCCAGTTCTCCCACCCCAGCAAGCCCTGAATACACCAACACGCCTGAAAATCAGGAAGCTGATCTGAAATCCTATCTCATGAAGATAATAGAGTACTTTAAGGAGAATATAAATAACTCACTGCAAGAAATACAGGAACACACAGGTAAACTCATAGAAGCCCTTAAAGAGAAAACAAATAAATCCCTTAAAGAAATACAGGAAAACACAATCAAACAGGTGAAGGAATTGAATAAAGTGGTCCAAGATCTAAAAGTGGAGGTAGAAACAATTAAGAAAACAGAAATAGAGGCAAACCTGGAAATGGAAAACCTAGGAAAGAAGTCAAGAATTACAGATGCAAGTATCACCAACAGAATACAAGAAATAGAAAAGAGAATCTCAGGTTTATTAGATACCATAGAAGAGATTGACACAACTGTCAAAGAAAGTTCAAAACATAAACATCTTCTAACCCATAGCATCCAGGAAATTCAGGACACAACAAAAAGACCAAATCTAAGAATAATCAAAATAGAGGAGAATGAAGATTCCCAGCTCAAAGGACCTGAAAATGTCTTCAACAAAACCATAGAAGAAAACTTCTCCAACCCAAAGAAAGAGATGGCTATAAAGGTACAAGAAGCCTATAGAACACCAAATAAATGGGACCAGAAGAGAAAATCCTCCTGTCACATAATAATTAAAACAGTAAATGTACAGAACCAAGAAAGAATATTAAAAGGTGCAAAGGAAAAGGGTAACATAGAAGTAACATAGAAGGGTAGACCTACCAGAATTATACCAGACTTCTCAACAGAGACTAGGAAAGCCAGAAGAGCCTGGTCAGAGGTCATGCAGACTCTAAGAGAACACAAATTCCAGCTCAGGCTACTGTACCCAGGAAAACTCTCAATCAACATAGATGGAAAAAAACCAGAATATTCCAGGACAAAACCAAATTCAAACAGTATCTATCTACCAATCCATCCAGCCCTATAGAGGATCATAGAAGGAAAACCCCAACACAAGGAAGGTACCTACACCAAAGAAAAGACAAGATATTAAGCATCTCGCAACAAAGACAAAAGGAGAGAACCACAAGTACATATAGCCACCTACAAAAACAAACATATTAGGAACCAACAGTCATCTGTCTTTAAAATCTCTCAATATTAGTGGACTCAACTCACCTATAAAAAGACATAAGCTAACAGACTGGATATGCAAACAAGATCTAGCATTTTGCTGTGTACAAGAAACACACCTCAATAACAAAGACAGACATTATCTCAGAGTAAAAGGATGGAAAATGTCTTCCAAGCAAATGGTCCCAGGAAACAAGCTGGAGTTGCCATCCTAATATCCAATAGAATAGACTTTCAACCAAAAGTTATCAAGTGTGATGAGGAAGGACACTTCATATTCATCAAAGGGAAAATCCACCAAGAGAAAGCCTCAATTCTGAATTATGCTCCACAAACATTCATAAAAGAAACTTTACTAAAGCTCAAAAGACATAATGAACCCCACACAATAATAGTGGAAGACTACAACACCCCACTCACCTACTGACTGGTCATTGAAACAGAAACTAAACAGAGACACAATGAAAATAATAGAGGTTATGAACCAAATAGGTTTAACAGATATCCATAGAACATTTGACCCTAAAACAAAAGAACACACTGTAAGGAGCAGGCCCTTAACAGGACTGACTCCATATTTGTAATAGGAAAGAAAACAAGTTTGAAGTAAAGTTGTTTTGAACCCTTACGAATCAAAATATTTGTGCATTAAAACAAGTTGTTTTGAATAAGCGTGATAAGCAGCTGTAATGAAGCAGCCCAGAGATAACCAGACAAGACTGGTATCTGAAGTGCACATCAGAAGTAACCCCAATTCAAGCATAAAAGAGGAGCCCCTGGCTGGAGTACTTCATCACACTGGTAGCCATGACTGGCTAGTGTGATCCTCTGTTCAGGCCTCCTCTGCAGCTGAGAGGCTGAGAGACTGAGAGACCAACCACTCTGCTGCACCCAATCATCAAAGCAATAGTCGAGAGCCGACACCCCTATCTTTGTGGTCAAGCACTCTCTGGACCTGAGCTGCTGGAAACTACAGTCATAAGGACTCAGGTCATATAACTCATGAATAATGATGTACTTATTGCTATGCTTATTTTTTTTTGTTAATTAGCAACTTATTATTTGTGTTAACCGTGCTGACATTGATAGAATCAATGCATAGGAAATGTGGCAATACCTTGTTATAATAGCCTTGGCATTGGTGATAACATATTGTTTGCTGTGCATTATTAAAGAACAATTAAATATCAAACCTCTGTCTCTGGCATACTCTCTCCCCTCTTGTGGAACTAACCATCTCACAGTCAATCCTGTATATGATTCCTGAGTGGAGAGGACATGTTGTTCCTCTCCCCATGGGGACTCTAAAACCTTATCACAACCTGCTCATGACAGATAACATACTGGGCTCTCGACACACACCTTCTTCTCAGCAACTCATGGTACTTTCTCCAAAATCAACTATATAATTGGTCATAAAACAACCCTCCACCAATATAAGAAGGTTGAAATAATCCCATGCAGCCTATGAGATCACCATGGCCTAAGGATTCAATAACAGCAAAAACAACAGAAAGCCCACATACATGTGGAAACTTAACAACTCTACTCAGTGACAACTTGGTCAGGGAAGAAATAGAGAAAAAAATTAAAAAGACTTCCTGGAATTTAATGGAAATGTTGATATATCATTCCCAAACTTATGGGACACAATGAAAGCAGTGCTAAGAGGAAAATTCATAGCACCTGGTAAAGAAACTGGAGTGATCTGACACTAGCAACTTAACAGCACACCAGAGAGCTCTAGAACAAAAAGAAGCAAACACATGCAAGAGGAGTAGAAAACCGGAAATAGTCAAACTCAGGGCCTGAAATCAACCAAACAGAAACAAAGAGAACAATAGAAAAAAAATTAACAAAACCAAAAGCTGGTTTTTTGAGAGAATTAACAAGATAGGTAAACACCTAACCAAACTAAAGGGCCCAGAGGCAGTATCCAAATTAACAAAATCAGAAATGAAAAGGGAGACATAACAACAGAAATGGAGGAAACTCAAAAAATCATCAGAATCTACTACAAAAGCCCATACTCAACAAAAATGGAAAATCTAGATGAAATCGATGTTTTTCTAGACAAATACCACATACCAAAGTTAAATCAAGAGCAGATAAACTATCTACACAGGCCCATACCCCATACGGAAATAGAAGAAGGTATTAAAAACCTCCCAACCAAGAAAAGCCCAGGGTCAGATGGATTTAGTGCAGAATTCTACCAGACCTTCAAAGAAGACCTGATACCAATATTCCTCAAACTATTCTGTAAAATAGAAACAGAAGAAACGCTACCTAATTCATTCTATGAAGCCACAATTAATCTGATACCTAAATCACATGAGGACCCAACCAAAAAGGAGAACTTCAGACAAATCTTGCTCACGAATATCGATGCAAAAATACTCAATAAAAACTCTTGCGAACTGAATCCAAGAACATATCAAAACCATCATTCACCATGATCAAATAGGCTTCATCCCAGTGATGCAAGGTTGGTTCAATATATGAAAATCAGTTAACATAATCTACTATATAAACAAACTCAAAGAAAAAAAATCACATGATCATCTTAGATGCGGAAAAAAGCATTGACAAAATACAACATCCCTTCATGTTAAAAGTTCTGGAGAGATCAGGAATTCAAGGCCCATACCTAAATGTAATAAAAGCAATTTACTGCAAACCAACAGCCAATATCAAATTAAATGGAGACAGACTTGAAGCAATCCCACTAAAATCGGGGACAAGACAAGGATGGCCACTCTCTCATTATCTATTCCATACAGTACTTGAAGTGCTAGCTAGAACAATAAGGCAACAGAAAAAGATCAAGGGGATATAAATTGGCAAAGAAGGAACAAAGGTATCACTATTTGCAGATTATATGATAGTATACATAAGCGACCCAAAAAATTCTTCTAGAGAACTTCTCCAGCTGATAAACAACTTCAGCAAAGTGGCAGGATATAAAATTAACTCAAAAAAAAATCAGTAGCCTTCCTTTATATAAATGATAACTAGTCTGAGAAAGAAATTAGGGAAACAACTCCTTTCATAATAGCTACAAATAATATAAAATATCTCGGGTAAATCTAACCAAACAAGTGAAACACCTGTATGACAATAACTTCAAGTCTCTCAAGAAAAAAACTGAAGATCTCAGAAAATGAAGAGATCTCCTATGCTCATGGATTGGCAGAAGTAATACAATAAAAATGGCCATTCTACCAAAGGCAATCTACAGATTCAATGCAATCCCCATCAAAATCTCAACACAGTTTTCAAAGACATGAAAAGAGCAATTCTCAAATTCATCTGGAAAGGCAAAAAACCCAGAATAGCGAAAACAATTCTTAACAATAAAAGAACAGCTGGTGGAACCACCATCCCTGACCTCAAGCTTTACTACAGAGCAATAGTGATAAAAACTGCATAGTACTGGTACAGAGACAGACATGTTGATCAATGGAATAGAATTGAAGACACAAAAATAAAACAACATACTTACAGACACTTGCTCTTTGACAAAGAAGCCTAAAATACACAATGGGAAAAAAAAGAAAGCATCTTCAATAAATGGTGCTGGTCTAACTGGCTGTTTGTATGTAGAAAAATGGAACTAGACCCATATTTGTCACCTTGCACAAAGCTCAAGTCCAGGTGGATCAAGAACCTCAACATAAAACCAGACACACTAAATCTAATAGAAGAGAAAGTGGGAAAGAGCCTCGAACTCATTGGCACAGGGGGAAATTTCCTGAACAGAACTCCAATGGCTCATGGGACCTCATGAAACTGGAAAGCTTCTGTAAGGCAAAGGACAAAGTCAATAAGACAAATCAGCAACCTACAGATTGGGAAAACAATCTTCACTAACCCCACATCCGATAGAGGGCTAATATTCAAAATATATAAAGAACTCAAGAAGCTAACCACCAAAAAAAAAAAAAAAAAAAAAAAAACAAAAAAAAAAAACAAGCGACCCAATAAAAAATGGGGCATAGAACTATATCAAGAATTCACAACAGAGGAATCTCAAATGGCTGAGAAGCACCTAAAGAACTGCTCAAAGTCCTTGGTGATCAGAGAAATGCAAATCAAAACGCCTTATACCAATCAGAATGGCTAAGATCAAAACCTCAGGTGGACAGCACATGCTGGTGAGGATGTGGAGAAAGAGAAACACTCCTCCACTGCTGGTGGGAGTGCAAACTGGTACAGCCACTCTGGAAATCAATCGTGAGGTTCCTCAGAAAATTGGAAATAGATCTACCTGAAAACCCAGCAATACCACTCTTGGGAATATACCCAAAAGATGCCCCACCATGCCACAGGGGCACATTTTCCACTAAATTGAAAGCATCCTTGTTTGTGATAGCCAGAAGCTGGAAACAACCTAGATGTCCCATGACAGAAGAATGAATACAGAAAATGTGGTTCATTTACACAATGGAATACTATTCAGCTATTAAGAATGAGGACATCCTAAGTTTTGCAGGCAAATGGATGGAACTAGAAAATATCATCCTGAGTGATGTAACTCAGACCCAAAAGGACATGCATGGCATGTACTCACTAATAAGTAGGTGTTAACCCCCCCCCCCAAAAAGTATAGAATACCCAAGATACAGTCCACAGAACTCTAAAAGGTCAATAAGCTGAAGGGCCCAAGTGAAGACACTTCAGTCACACTTGGGAGGGAGAAGAAAGTAATCACAAGGGGTGAAGGAGGGAGGAACATGGGAGGAAAAGTGGATGGGGGTGGGTGGAGTAGAAAGAGGAACCTGATCTGATATTGGGTGAGAGAAAAGGACTGAAACCCTAAGGGCCAGCAGAAGAAATGGAAACAAGGGGATGCTCCAGAATGTACCAGAAACCTTGGAGGTGAGAGACTCTCAGGACTCAAAGGGAGGGACCTTAGATGAAATGCCCAACAGTAGGGAGAGGGAACTTATAGAGCCTACCTTCAGCAGGAAGACAGGGCATCAAGTGAGGGAGGGGGTTGCCATCCCACAGTCAAAACTCTGACTCATAATTGTTTCTGTCTGAAAGAACTGCAGGGATGAAAATGGAGAGGAGCTTGAGGAAAAGAAGGTCCAGTAAAAGGCCCAAAGTGGGATCCAGCTCAAGAAGAGGTCCCAAGACCTGACACTATTACTGAGGCTATGGAATGCTCACAAAAAGGGATCTATCATGACTGCCCTCCAAAAGACCCAACAAGCAGCTGAAAGAGTCAGATGCAGATATTTGCACTCAATCAATGGACAGAAGCCGCTGACCCATGTGGTTGAATTAGGGAAAAGCTGGAAGAAGCTGAGGAAGAGGGCAACCCTGTAGGAGGACCAGTAGTCTCAATTAACCTGGAACTGCTCCCTCTACCCCCGAGATCTCTCAAACATTGGACCACCAACCAGGCAGCATACAGCAGCTGATATGAGGCCTCCAACACATATACAGCAGAGGACTGCAGGGTGTGGGTTCAGTCAGAGAAGATGAACCTAACCCTCAAGAGACTGGAGGACCCAGGGAGTTTAGAGCTCTGGTAGGGTGGGGGTTGGGTGTGGGGACATCCTTGTGGAGACAGGGGGCCAGGGAGGAGGCATGGATTCGGATCAGTTGGAGGGTGGACCAGGAGGGAAACAAAATCTGGAGTGTAAAAAAAATGATAAAAAGAATAAAATATACATTCTATGCAAATGTCACAATCTTATTATTTTCTATGATAACTTAAAAAATTAAAATGATATTTTTATAATTAGAAACATTGTAGAGCTCTTGTTTTATTGATACCTCAAAAATAAGATGTTTCACTAGCAAGAAACTTAAGACAAGGAATGGTGCTAAAAGTTAAACAGGAAAAGCTTTTCAATTTTGACATTTTTACAACAGAGAATTTAGATTTGTGACAGTTTTGGTGAGTTTTTACTGAAATTGATAAATTTGCCAGATCAGAGTATTTGTTGCGGATGAAAAGCTAACATTTCTACCATTCGGCCTGTTTTGTTCTTTAAGTTACTTTTAAAAATCATATTTGTTTTCCATGTGCCACTATATGGTCAAAGGACAACTTCTGGGAGTCTTTTCTGTCCTCCACCATGTGGGTTTCAGGAGTCAAACTCAGGCAGTCAGGCAGAGCCACCTCACTGGCCCATATCCTGTTTAAGCTACTGTAAACCCACACTGCCTCTTTTGCTACCCTGCTCTGTCCTTTCAGATCCTTTGGTACTTAAGAGTGAGGGACAGCAGATGACTTAAAGACCCAAGCAACTATCTCTTCAAGAAGAATCTTTTCCAGGATGTTAATCCTGTCTGTTTACTAATCAACTTTCACTGCATCAATGTTAATATTGCATTACATATAAAATGTCAGTGAAATTAAAATTAACTTTAAAATATTTTTCTAACCATGATTCCTCATAGCAAGAAAATTTCAACTAGACATTATATTTCAAAAGTTTTTGTTTTAAACTGATTAGGCACATAGAGAATAGCCAATTTTAGTGTTCCATAGAGACAAATTTAATTTTAGATGAAAAATCTTATATAATTAACATATTGATTTAATAATTCCTTCTTTTTCCTCAAATTAACCTCTAACTTAGAAAGTCTTATGTTGAAAGATTACCATAATGCATTAAAATGTAGGCTGAATACTAAACTAGTATGTTATTTTTAAACTGTAGTGATAAGGCATTATTTTTATTGCCAATATTAATTTGATATAAGGCAGCTATTATTATAAAGTCTTTAAACATGCTCTTAAATAGGACCCCATTATGTAATTTAAACTTCACAGTTAAACATGCTGGCTCTGGAGAAGACCCCAGGTGGTTTGCAGTGCTAAACAGCAGATTAAAGTTGACACAACTAATTTCTTTACTTTAATCTTATTAGTGATTCAACAGCTGTCAACTATAACCATCTCTCCAAAAAAGCCTTTGAGACATAAACAAAATATCTCAGTACATCAAGTGAAGAAATGAATTTATTAATCACTATAGCTAATTAGCTTCAAAAATATTTTATTTTGTCTACTACAGCAAGTTACTTTTTAAAATAAAATCAATTATATTTATAAATTTAAATAATTTTTGTTTTTCTAATACTTTAATTATCGACTTTGTATGTACATAAATATAATAGTCCTATATATAAGTATAAGATTATTTAACAGTAAGTTATATTCTTAATCTCTTCCAGACTGGTGAATAGTATTTTGTTAACATTATTGAGGGTCTATGATATAGTGGACACAGTGGGGTGTGACATGGGTCCCAACCCTGTGAAAAGCTACATCTGGACTTATTAGAAGAAAATTCTATCCTAAAATTTATCCTATTCTACCTAAAACCTATCCTTAAAAAAAAGGTAGTCAATACACAGAAATATTGCGTTTCTTTTTCTGAATATAACTGTTATGTTTCCCCTGAACATTATGTCTTCTTCACACAAATGGTTACAAGTGATTCTGGCTCACTGATGTACCTGCTAGGTGAAAAAAAAAATGATGGCCACAGACTATTTCCCACACCCAACATCCATACCCAGCTACAAAAAGCATAAGCTAAAGCCAATCAAACAATGGTCTTCCCACAAAATGTGAACAGCAACAACACAACCTTTGCAACTCACACAGTTCATTGCAGTTAAAAATATACCATAAATCTGTTTTCATTCTACTAAAGCAGTAAATGTTTCCATTACACAGTAGTGTACATATACAATATAGCAGTACAGTTAGCACTGCCCCTGATAAACACTAGCTTTACGTCCTCAGATACCAATGCTTTAAAATGCACCAGTCCTTTTTATTTTGTTATATGATGCGATACAGAACATATTCATTAGTTTCATATTCTCCAAAGTTGTAAAAAGGTTTTTTTGATGACAGAAATTATACAGATCTCAGAATAAAAGAAAATTCAACAAATGCAGGTTGATAAAGTTATTCTTTGGTGACACTAGGCAGTCAATAAGGTACAGAAATAAAAGAATGTGACAGTTTCAGTTCAGCTAATGTGATGGTGGGGAGGAAACCATGCTTTTTTTTAAACTTTAGTTTCTTTACCTTCATAAATGAATTATGTGACAGCCCCACATGGAGAGCAGGGCCCTGATGCAGAGAGGGTTTCCAAAGTTGCAGCCCGGCAGCCCTCATCACAACGCGTGCGCCCAGTGTCATGGAGGAAGTGTTCCTGGTTGTGCAGGAGTACTGTCCCGCAGCACTCTGGCAGACAGCTGAGCAACGAACTGCCCCGCAGTGCAGAAAACGTGTCTCACTTTTCAAGTTTGAGAGAGGAGTAAACGATAGTGTGGTATTCTGAAAGCCTGTGTCTACTGCTTGAGCATGCTGTTTTAGGGAGATGGATAATATGGTTTCCTCGAGATGAACAGAACTGTAATTTAAAAAAAAAAAAAAAAAAAAAAAGCCTGCCCTGAAATGGTACAAAGCAGTTATTTACTCCTTTTGTTAAATGTTGCAAAATTTTACTCCTTTCATTAAACATTGCCTTATAAAATATGGTACCTATTTTCTAGTTGTTAAAATTACAACTAATTCTAATAATAAATACATTAACACACAAAAAGAGCTTCATGCTGTAGCTGAAAAAAAGTTTTTAGCTGAATTACACTGCTAGGATTTGAGGTGAGGACATGAAGAGAGTTTGAAAAGAAGCATATGTGGATAACTTCTCTGTGATCCTTTGACCTTTAAACACCTTAATTTTACCTTTAAATTAGGCAATTAGCTTCTAGTGTCAGATAAGTAATTGGTTAAATGATTAAGTTTCTCATGAAAACACTTTTTTTTAATAAGATAGTGGGATACAATTTGGTCCACTGTAATCAAGTTTAGACAGGAAAATCTGGGGATATATATATTTCAATTGTTTATAAATATAAAACAATGCTCTTGAGATCTAAACTAAGCCCAAATTCTAAAATCAAGAATGAGGAACTCGTAATTAAAGAATAAAGAAGTTGGTAAGTGTCACAATCTATTCTTACAGAACTCATGCTCTAAGAACTGTACTGTCATATATTTTACCTTTGATTCTGAAGGCACACCACTTTTGAATGTGTTTATTTTAGTGTTTGGGGACAGTAAGCTCAGTAGGTCATGTTTATATTGGTTTTCAAATTGGGATTGACTAGTAGAAAATGCAAGTTCAACTAGTCCCAGCTTATTAGAGGAGCATTCATTAGTTCTCACTGAATGTTTAAATATTCCCTGGACCAACTTTTTCTCTTTATCACTGCTTTCAACAATAAACATTCATCCAGTCTTCTTTTACATGAGAGACTTTGAAGAAACAACTATAAAATTGCAGGAAAGGCTCTATACAACCCAGTATTTTCAATCCAATCTACAGTTAAAAGAATCTTTAGTACTTATATTTAAAAAGTATCAGGCTCATTTGGCTGGGAAGCAAAGAAACTCAAGGTACTGCAAATGAGAAGAGTAATAAGAACATCCTGAAATGACCATCAGTCCTGCTCCCAGGATGGGGAACAAGCCAGAGACTAGAGATTAGACAAAACCAGCCTGGGACCATGGGCTGCAGTCTGCAGTGAGTCTGAGACAGAAGACCCTCTACTTGGGTTCACTTGGGCCCCAGACAACAGCCAGACTGACACCATGGGGCCTAGGCAGAGAGCTAGAATAAGATGATGACGACTCTGGTGCCACAAAGACCTGGGGGACAGACCATGCCCCAGATGAAACCTGCTTGGTGCCAATACACAAGCAGGGCATAATATTCCTGAGACCACTCCAGACACTCAGGGACTCTAGGCACCAATAAAAGGAGCAAGTAAGTGGTGGAGAAATGGAAAAGAAAAGGAAACAGAAGGATGAGGGCATAACTGGGGTAGAAACAGCCTGCATCAGCAGGAATCTGTTACCACCAAAGGCCAGGAGGACATCATCCTGGTCTGGGTTGCCTCTATGAAAGGGGGGGGGGAGGGAGAAAGAGAGGGGGAGGGGAAAGGAGAGAGGGAGAGGGAGAGGGGGAGGGGAAGAGAGAGAAAGTGAGAGAGAGAGAGGAAGAGAGAGAGAGAGAGAGAGAGAGAGAGAGAGAGAGAGAGAGAGAGAGAGAGAGAGAGACACTGACTTTAAAAGTAAGGGAATATGGAACAAAATACTGGTTTCGGGAAGCTCCCTAGCAATAAGTATGGGGCAAAGCAAGGCTATGGAATTGCTATGTAAACTAACGGAGATGAACAAGGTGATAAGAGAAAGGAGCAGGGAGAGGTTCATCTATGTTTACAGAACCCAGAGTGGCTGCTAGGGATGCATCAGGCTTATAGTCAGTCATGGGATTTCAGAGTTCAAAACAGTGGTTGTTTCTAGACAATGGCTTAAGTCTTCTGCTTATCATGAGGAAATTAAATAATACAGGATAGCCTAAACTACTAGGTCTCTAGGTAAGAGCTACATCATATGAAGCAGGGAACTGTGAAACAGGATAAGCTAAGATGAAAACTGGTTCATGTTGCTGAGTAGTAAAAATTCATCAGGGATGAAAAGGGAGATCTGGGCAGTTTGAGAGCAAATGGGGTAACAAGGCTCGGAGAACAGTTCAGGGCCACATTAGGAGCTTGTGCAGAGGAACAGCTGGGAAGAAAATGAGGAAGTAATCTTAAATGTACACAGTGACATGGTTCCAGCAGCCTGCTATGCAGTTAACGCTACAGTCGTTTAAGGATTTCTCTCACCCTTCTGTGAATAAGCAACATAGCACACTCAGCTCTAATGATCAGAGAAGTTCAGACGGAAGAGTTAGGGTCCTGAGTTTGTGCTCAGACAGGTGAATCGGAGTCCCTACTAGAGGTCCATAGCTCCCAACACTGACTTCTACCTGTGGCAGTTTGAAGCTGAAAACTCAAATCCATTGGCAATAAAACAAGTTCTCATCCTGGCACTGTGGTCAACTGTTGCCAACATCTAAGGACACTGGTCTAGATTCTCAGAATCTTTATAAAAAAAGACTATTTACCATTAGTGACTAAAGTGTAATCCAGTTCTCAGCAATTTGTCTGGGACTCCAGACTCTGCAGTCTTGGCCATAGAATGTTCTTCCTGAGTTTGAGGATTTCTGTAGATCCCCAGGCTCAAGTCCAGACTACAGACTCACTCCTTTCACACACAACACACAAGGTTAGCTTTCTTTCACTCCCATTCCAGGACTTCATCAGCTCTTCTTGGTTTGGGAATAGAGTTAATCACACAGTAATTTCCTTATAAGGCTTTCTAGGCTCAATTTAAATTCTGTAAATGAAGTCAAATACCCCTGTTTTTCTCCTTAACGTGAGGTGTAAGCTCTTGCTATTCAAGCCTAAGTACACACATAATTTTCCAGTCGTTCCCCATATGGAAACCACAGGGCAGAAATTACTTACAAAGAAATGTGAAAACCAGATTAAGAAACTGTACTTACTTAGGAGGAATTCGTGAAACTGTGTTCATGTTTGTGGCTGGAGCCACCACGTGAAGGATGTTTTCAAGGGCTGTTAATCCACCAGCAACTTGAAATGCAACCTGATCCGCCACATTCTAGACAGAAACACAAACAGAGGTTAGTGCAATATCCCAGGCATAAAATTCTAAGCAAATGAAATTATTTAGTTGTGTAGCTGAGATATCTGCTGAATGATTTCTCACTGCAGGGAAATAAAGGCAAACAGTGGTGAACAGAAGACATGGCCACTCTGAGTTATGAAGTCTAAAGTCTGATGAATGGGACAAATATAAATCATGCCATTATAAATGGCTCACTGTAGTTAGTTCCCTGAAGGGAAGGCAAAGGTTATATGTGAATAGGTGACCAATCATATTTTGAGAAGACCAGACTGACTTCTAGAGATAGGCAGAAGGCAGTAAGGGAGGCAGCAGGACTCAGCAGCAGGATGGTGAGAAAGCACACTTATCAAGCAAAAAGTGATGTGTCCTACCTAACAAGGACAATTGACTTCCACAAAGGTTTTCTCCACTGAAATGTTCTGTAGCATTACAAGATAACCTAATCCTTTTGCTGCATGCATTTTTCCTCTTCTCTTTAGCTATTTTAGAGAGGATATTAAGTAAGCGTTTCAGAACTCAATCTATGATTACTCCAATGTAATTTCTGAATTATACATAACTTTTCTGTGAAGAAACTTATCTAAATTCTTTGTATTCTCCTGGCATGAGGAAGGAAAGAGGAATTTTCTGCTGTACTATTTCAGTTTTTAAGCACCATGTATGATAAAAAGAGGCTAGTAACCTCTTCGAGCCCTGACCCTGCTGCTATCCATATGTTAAAGTCCAACACTTGACAATCTAGGATTTAAGCTATCTGGAGAAATAATTAAATGAAAACAAAGGCACTGGGGTGGCATGATGTAACTGGTCCCCACCACCACCACAAGTGATATGCCTATAAACAAACAAACAAACAAACAAACAAACAAGTCTCTTGAGAACACAGTCAGGCCCCCTATAACCAGGGAGAGGACACAGAAGAGTCAAGCCTATGATAGCTGATCTTGAACTTGTAGCCTCTAGAGCTCTGAGGACACAATCTGTTGTTTGACCACTTGGTCTGTGATTTTCTGAGAGAGCAGCCCTGGAGATAAATATAATCCCTCTGCTACTATAACCACTGTACTTCATTTAGTAGTGTTCTATACTTCATAAGCTTGGGCCTTCTTTGAAGTGCTATGATATGTGTGTACTTGTTAGCTAGGGAAGGAAAAAATGGAAGCATGTAATTGTTAGCTCCCTAAGACAGGTGTGCCTGAGTCTTCTAATCTGAGCACTAATAATCTGTCAATCAGTGGATCCAGTAAACATGTAGATTCTGTGAGTATAAGCAACTGTATATTTTAATGACTCCTCTGCTACTTTAATTTGCATCACAATAAGACCATGGTGAAAACTAGATAACTCAGACTTCTAAAATTAATAATTTTAAAACAGCCAACATCCAACTGAATGGAATGAAACTTGAAGCAAATCCACTAAAATCATGGACAAAACAAGGCTGCTCACTCTCTCCCTATTTACTCAATATAGTACTGGAAGTTATAGTCAGAGCAATTAGACAACAAAAGGAGGTCAAAGGGATACAAATTGGAAAGGAAGAAGTCAAGATACAACTGTTTGGGGATGATATGATACTATACATAAGCAACCCAAAAAATTTCACCAGAGAACTCGTACAGCTGATAAACAATCAGCAAAGTGGCTGGATATAAAATCAACTCAAACAAATCATTAGCCTTCTTCTACTTAAAGGATAAATGGGCTGACAAAGAAATTAGGGAAATGGCATCCTTCACAATAGTCACAAATAATATAAAATATCTTTGCGTGACTCTAACCAAGCAAGTAATAGATCTGTATGACAAGAACTTCAAATCTCTGAAGAAAGAAATTAACAAAGACCCCAGAAGACGGAAAGATCTCCCATGCTCATGGATAGGCAGGATTAACATAGTAAAAATGGCCATCCTACTGAAAGCAATCTACAGATTCAATGCAATTCCAACTCAATTCAGAGAGATAGAAAAAGCAATTCTCAAATTCATTTGGAACAACAGAAGACCCAGAATAGCGAAAACTATTCTCAACAATAAAAGAACTTCTGGTGGAATCACCATCTATGACCTCAAACTCTACTACAGAGTGATAGTGTTAAAAGCCACATGGTATTGGTACAGAGACAGACAGGTAGATTAATGGAATAGAATTGAAGACCCAGAAATAAACCCACACACCTATGGTCACCTGATCTCTGAGAAAGAAGCCAAAACCTTTTAGTGGGTGGGTGTGTGTGTGTGTGGGGGGAAGACAGCATAGTCAACAAATGGTGCTGGTTCAAGTGGTGGTCAGCATGTAGAGGAATGCAAATTGATCCATTCTTATCTCCTTGTACAAAGCTCAAGTCCAAGTGGGCTAAGGACCTCCATATAAAACCAGAAATGCTGAATCTCATAGAAGAGAAAGTGGGAAAGAGCCTCAAACACATTGGCACAGGAGAAAATTTCCTGAACAGAACATCAATGGCTCAGACTCTGAGATTAACAATTGATAAATGGGACTTCATAAAATTGAAAAGCTTCTGTAAGACAAAGGACACTGTCACTAGGACAAAACAGCAACCTAAGATTGGGAAAAGATCTATACCAACCGTACATCCAATAGAGTGTTAATATCCAAAATATATAAATAACTCAAGAAGTTAGACTCCAGAGAACCAAATAACCCTGTTAAAAAATTAGGTATGGGCTAGAGAGATGGCACAGCTGATAAAGGCTAAGCTCATGACCAAAATAAAAAAATGGGGTACAGAGATAAAGAATTCTCAACTAAGGAATCTCGAATAGCCGAGAAGCATCTAAAGAAATGTTCAACATCCTTAGACATCAGGGAAATGCAAATCAAAATGACCCTGGGATTCCACCTCACACCAGTCAGAATGACTAAGATCAAAAACTCAGGTGACAGCAGATGCTGGCAAGGATGTGGAGAAAGAGGAACACTCCTCCATTGTTGGTGGGATTGCAAGCTGGTACAACCTCTCTGGAAGCCAATCAGACTTTTACTCAGAATATTAGATATAGTTCTACCTGAAGACCTAGCTATACTACTCCTGGGCATATACCCAAAAGATGCTCCAAGATATAACAAGGACATATGCTCCACTATGTTCATAGCAGCCTCATTTATAATAGCCAGAAGCTGGAAACAACCCAGATGCCCCTTAATGGAAGAATGGATATAGAAAATGTGGTACATTTACACAATAGAGTACTACTCAGCAATTAAAAACAACGACTTCATGAAATTCACAGGCAAATGGCTGGGAACTAAAAAATATCATCCTCAGTGAGGTAACCCAGACAAAAAAGAACACACATGGTATGTACTCACTGATAATTGAATATTAGCCCAAAAGATCAGGATAGCCCCGATACAACTCACAGACTATATGGAGCTTAAGAAGAAGAAAGACCAAAGTGTAGATGCTTCAATTCTACTTATAAGGGGGAACAAAATAATCATGGGAGGGACCTGAGAGGGAGAAAGGAGAGGGAAGGAGAAAAGTGAGGCAAGATCAGGTAAGGGAAGAGACAGGAGAAAAGTATAGAGGGTCAGGAAATTGAACAGAAATATGTAGCAGTGGTGGGTGGGGAACTAGATGTAGCCATGAGAAAGTCTTGGACGACAAGGAAGCAAGAGGTTCCCAGGACCCAACAGAGAGGACAATAGCCAAAATACCCAACAAAGGGGAGACAGAACCTGTAGAGACCATCTCCAGAAGATAGGCATAAACCCCAGTTGAGGGATGGGGTCACCCACCCATCTCAAAGCTTTTAACCTAGAATTGTTCCTATCTAAAGAAAAGATAGGGACAACAAATGGAGCAGAGACGGA
Organism: Arvicanthis niloticus; assembly: GCF_011762505.2. Lineage (NCBI taxonomy): Eukaryota > Metazoa > Chordata > Mammalia > Rodentia > Muridae > Arvicanthis > Arvicanthis niloticus. The sequence continues at coordinate 26,249,327 of NC_133434.1, forward strand.
AGAAAAGGCCATCCAGAGACTGCCCTACCTAGGTATCCATCTCATTTGCAGACCACAAACCCTGACTCTATTGCTGATGCCAAGAAGCACTTGCTGACAGGAGCCTGTTATAGCTGTCCTCTGAGATGGTCTGCCAGCAACTGATCAATACAGATTTAGATACAGATGGTTGGTTAACCATCAGACTAAGCCCAGGGACCCCAATGGAAGAGCAAGGAGAAGGACTGAAGGAGCTGAAGGCATTTGCAACCCAATAGGAAGAATAACAATATCAACTAATTGGACCACCCAGAGCTCCCAGGGACTAAACCACCAACCAAAGAATATACATGGAGGGACCCATGGTTACAGCTATGTATGTAGCAGAGGATGGCCTTATTTGGCATCAATGGGAGGGAAGGCCCTTGGACCTGTGGAGGCTCAATGTCCCAGCGTAGGGGAGATGCTAGAGTGGTGAAGCAGGAGTGGGTAGGTGGGTGGTGGAGTACCCTCATAGAGGTAAAGGGGAGGAGGGATAGGATGGGGGGTTTGCAGAGGGGAAACTGGGAAGGGAAACAACATTTGAAATGTAAATAAATAAAATAACCAAAAAATGTTGAAAAGTAATAATACATTATGAATGGAAAAGTACTCCTTGCAATAAAATAATAAAAAATTATAAAACCTAGGTGTTCTAGTAATTTGTTTTATTAAGAATTGTTCATCTAATTTTTTAATATTTGAGTATATGTTGTATTTTATCAATTAATCTCCTCCCCTGTCTACTTTTATGCTGTTACTCTCCTTATCTGTCACATTTAAAGCCTCAGGTTCCTATCCTCTGCTCCCTCCCCCCCACCTCCCCCTCCATCTTCCCCCTGCCCCTTTCTCTCAAAAACTTTATTCTGTTTCCCTGCTACTAAGAATAGAACAGTAATGAACATGGATATGCAAGTCTATGTTAGGTAGGATTTATATTCCTTTGGCCACTGCCCAGGAGTAGTCTGAATGGTATAGATAGGTCATATGGCAATCTCATTTTTAGCTTTTTGAGAACTCTTCCTCTTCATTTCCACAGTTGCTACACCGATTTACACCCCTACCACCAATAAATGCAGTTTACTCTTTCCCTGAATCCTTGCCAGCATTTGTTATTGGTTTTTCGGATCACAGCCATTTAGACTGGGATGAAATGGAATCTCAAAAACGGTTTTTATTTTCATTTTGATAAGCTTGTGGTTTTTAACATACGTGATATGTTCAATAATTATTGGTTATTTGTATTTGCTTTGAAAATTCTGTTGAGTTACTTAGCTATTTTTTTTTTTAACTGAGTTGTTTTCAGGCTTAGTTCTTTTACTTCTTTTTATACTCTAGATATTAATCCTCTGGGAGATGGGTATCTGTGAGAAATTTCTCCCATCTCTAGGTTCTCCTTTCTTCATAGCTCCCTTTGCCGTACTGTACAGAAGCTTTTTGTTTTCATGAGGTTCCATTTTGACAATACTGCTTTAAATATTTGGCACACAAAATGGGTTGGGAGTATACTTAGGTGTTGAGCTTCTGGGTCACAATTGTACAGGATCAGTTTTGCTAGCTATTTGGCAAACAGTGTTCTAAAATGCTTTAATCAATCTATATACATTTTGCAGTACACTGTTCATTTCAGTTAGTTTAGATTCTTACCTAAGCCTGGTTCTATCAGTCTAAGTTAGGTCCTCTCAGCAGTATGTACTGACATTTTTGTGAGGTTTGTATTTTTTTTCTTGATTTCTAAGGAGTGAATATCCTATGTTTGTTGGCAATTTATGGCTTGATATTTTTTGAACTTTTCTATAATTCGGTGAAAGTCTGAGATCTTAAGTAGATTTAAATTTCAATTAAATCTGACAAATGCTTATCAAGGCCCAATGATTTCTATAACCCAATTAAGTTCCTTCATTTCTCTCTTGCAGTTAAACCTTCCTCAATAAATAACAGTACCATAAATTAGATGTGTATTATAGAATTTCATACAAATAAAGCCATGTGTTACGTGTGACTACTATTTGGATTTAATTTGTTATAAATATTTATCTATGATAATTACTAGTTCCAAGCCTATGGCACTATGAGACATGTGAAATCAAAGAAGAGAGCTCAGCTGGGCATGGTGGTGCACATCTTCAACCCCATCACTTCAAGGGTAGCCTGGTCTACACAGTGTAGCACACACAGGACTACATAGAAAAACTCTTTAAAAAGTCTTTTGTATTATACTCAAATTATAGATACAATGCTTTAAAAATATATAACAATTTTAAAAATAATCAAAATTCATCTATAAATACAGTAATACACTGAGGGCAAGAACCCAATTTTTAACACATGACTCCTTAAACTCTTCTCTTTTCCTCCACTCAGCCTTCTAGCCTCCAGGTTCTGATAATCTTACTTCTGTTAGAGCTCTTGGCTGCTGCCCCATCTTGTCCACACCTACTGTTCCCACATTCAGCTTAGATTCTCATATTCTTTTGCTCCAGGGAGGGGCTTGGGTCAACACTGCAGATGGAGGGGGAAGAACTGAGTAAAAGCAGACCAGTTCAATGTATACAACTATGAAAAAAACCAAAAACCTCAAATCCTTTTATGATATACCAGAATGGCTGTGACCGCCTGAAGATCTTAAGCCATTGACTCTAATGGACATTTAGTAAGACAAAAATCAGCAATTTCTGAAAATATAAAGGGCAATCAAAGTCATTCTTTTAACTAATATAACTGAAAATATAAATTTTTATCATTTTAAGAAAACAAACCAAACCAAAAAAAGATCCAAGTGTAAAATTAAAAACAAAAGAAAACAATTTTTCCAGGAGACAAGGTGATGCTCACTTCTGAATTAGCTCTGCAGCGAGCAGTCTCTGGACACAGGCAGACGGATACTGTGTTCTACACACTTCTAACCTCTCTTTCATGTCCACCATCAACTTCTATACATGTATTTCCTCTGTTTTCTCTATCCTACAGTTTGTAAGCTCTGTACAAGCAACGGACTCATCTCTCAGTCCTAGTTCTAGTAGAGGAGAGCAGTGGTTGGTACTTGTTGGATAAGTGGCTCAACTACAGATTTGTCTTAGATAACAAAAACATCTTATGAAATAGGATAGATAAAATCAATACAGAGGTCTGTCAGTGTAAGAATGGCCACACCCCCACTGGATTTAGCTCTTTAACAAAGCTAAGATGAACAGTTCTTCCCCTTCTCTGAATATTAACAGCAAACTTAATAAGCCTACAATATTTGAAATTATTTTATTGCTGTTGTTTTGGTTTCTTGAGACAAGGTGTGATAATACACAGATTTAGCTGGCCTGGAATCTGCAATGTAGACTATACTGGCTTTGAATCTGCCTGCCTCTGCTTGGAAATAAAGGCATAAGCTACCACACCTAGCTTGAGATTACTTCTTTACCTCATGGGTACTAAAAAAGGAAATCAAGGTAGCTCAATGATGAATTAATTCAGATATTGAACTTACGAGGATTAAAAAAAAGAGAAACTTTCAGGCATGTGGCATTAAGTGTATAAATGAAAAAATAACATTCACACAATAATCTAGATAGATGTAAGAGCAGTAGACAGTATTCCTTCTGTCTCTTCCCACATTTTGTCACATTAATTTCCTGTGCCCATCACTGGGCACTTGTTGTTCTCTTCATATTTTGGCACCTTACTGCCCTAGAAATGAGATACTCTTCCAAATACTGTTTAATACCTGCTTCTGTTCTCTGCATGCGCAGAAGGTCACTACACAAACATTGCCTGCCACAATTCTCTTCTTCAGCAGAATTGCTGCATGCTCAGCCTGTCTTGTTCACATGCCATCTTTCAGTCCTCTAAGACCTAGATGAAATGTTATTTCTTCCAGCAAGAGTTTCTGATCCCTTCAAGGAAAGTCAAAGTCATCTATATATTTAACTCTATTTTTGTGGCCATAATTTTGTATTTTACTTAAAGATATTTGTGTCTGTGTGTAAGTAATCAGCTTAAATACTCTAGTTTCTGTGTCCCAACCAGAGTCAAGCACAGGATGTATAAAACAGATTTAGGAATTAAAGATTACTCCTCAGTTGAAAACATTTTATTCTAGAAGGTAACCAAGTGTATCTTCTCCCTTTAACTCCTTTGCAAAACCTTGGCATTTAGAATGAAAAGTTAGGAAATACTTTCATAAAGAGCTTTGTAATTATAAGAGAGCTTTATAATTATGATTTGATTAAGAAAAAATACTTCTAAGGGTGGAATGCATAGTTCTCCTTCTGCATCTGACGTAACATCTTAATAGCTCTGCCTTCCCCTGCTCTCTCCCACCATGGGCTGACAACTGACTAATAGGATTAGTAGCTTCATTCTAATAACCCAGCTTAGTTAAAGGCCAGAAAAAAATGACAGCCTCAATCTGAATTACATGGCCTGGGAATCCATCCAATGATTAAGTAGAGTAACTGTTATTAGCTCTCCCAATCAAAGGAGAGGCAGCTGTTCATCTCTGGTGACCTGCAAAGGCTGCTGGCCTTTGTACTTGACTTCTCTGCACAGTGATTATGTTCTTTGTGATCATGGAAGAAGGTTTTCCTAGCTTTTTAGAGAGAGAGGCGGCAGATGGGTAAACTGTTTGCATGTTCATTAGCAGAATAGGCTAGGCATTTGTTCTGAGCATCTGTGGCACCTTAAGACCTATTTAGAAATAGTTCTGAGAAGTGAATAAATTTGGAACTCAGCCCAATTTATAGACCTGGGGATCCTGAAAATGAAACATTTAATGACTGTTCTTCTTTGCAGGAAAAGCTCTGCACACTGCCAGGACCTGCTTCACTACTCCTTTCTGTCCTCACATGTACTATAATGCTAGTTTTTTTTTTTTTTTTTAAAGCAAGCAGTATGAGCTAATATTCTCTCCCCATTTTTTTTTCCCTTAAAAACTTTCAACCAGTTTAGCTGGCTTTCCCACATTCTTATAATCTGAGTAAGTGCCTATGCTCAGATTTCTAGCTGTAGGCACAAACACCAAAAGGACTAAGGTTCTAGGGGCAAGGACATCACAAGACTGAAATTCTAAACTTGTGGGAATGTGGTGCCAACAACATTCAAACTCTAAAGTACAGTTTGAAAGCTTAGGTAAGGCAGTGAGACAGGGAAAGGGTAGAAGCTTTGTCAATACTGGGAATCTCTACTTTGTGATGCTAATTAGAATGTGGACCCTTCAGAAAGCTTCCTTGTTGGGTGCTGGATTGGGCCATTTCTAACCAATTTGGATTCAGAGTGAAGGGAGCAGAGTGAGAGATGGAGGGACAGAGTGAGAGAGGAGTGATGGCAGACAACAGCAGGGTAACAAGGGTTGATCATGCTTTCTCTTCTTTTGAAAGCTGTTGTGTGAAAGATGACTAAAAACTAGTAAGGGGTTCATTGCAACCATCCACAACGAGGTCATTTTGATCTTATTCTCAGGTTCTCCAAAATGAACAGGCACTAGGCTGGGCCTAGCACTCATGGTCTAGTGAGGGACAAATTTAAGAACTAAACGCAATTCAACAAGATACATGAAGAATGAAGGGAGACACAGAGTGGCCTAGTCAAGGAGGAAATGAGTACTATGGTGAGTTCTTCAGGACTCAACTGGTATAAATATGGACAATCTTCTAAGTTATCACTCAGTAACTTAAAAGTTTCTAGGTGTGGTGGTACATGCTGTAATCCTAGCAAAGGGAGATGGGAACAAGAGTTTCAGGAGCTTAAGTCCAGCCTGGATGACATAATGAAGTTTAACTTGAAGCCATGGAGAAGAGTATTCCTAGAGCACCTCAATTTCTCTCTAACACTTTTATCTCTACTGGTCTTTCTATTCATTTAATTAAATTATAAATCCAAACATACTTCTTATTTATTTAATTCTAACAGCTGGGATTATGTTTAAACTGGGTCTAGCAAAAAAGTAGGTGATCAATAAATATTTACTGAATCAAATTAATTAAAGCACGGTTTATTTTCTGGCACTCTGATGGCTGAAATTCTCTTCAGAGGAGAGAAACCCATCAAATCACAACGAGGAAACTGAGGCTTAGAAACATCCATGTGTTTGGAAAAGCCAAGTCCAGAGTGTCAGCATTTCTTCTAGGCTCCACCCAACAATTACCTAGCAACAGCCAGGTAGGAGCCTGGCTTGCTATAAAAGGACTGTTTGGTTCCCATTTCTTTCTGATTCCTTTTTCTCCCTGTAGCCTTACTCTCTCTGCACCATCCCCCCCTCCTCTTTCCCTGTTGTCTCCCATCCCCACTCTGTCTCTCCACATGTTCCAGGCCAGCCTCTTTTGTTCTTTGTCTCTCTGTCCTTCTCTATCCCCTCTCTTTCTCTGCCTCTACTCTTTTCTCAATCCCTCTTCTCATGCTCCCAAATACACTTCATTTTATTCTAGCCTGGTCATATGGCTGGAACCTCAGGGACTCAGGGAGATGCCTCAGCATGGCCTGCTAAGGCACCCCATATCACCATATCATCCCATCACATTACAAAATATATTATGAGTACAAGTGGGTGAGCTACAAGCAGGAGGAGTCCCAGGGAGTCCCAGGTAAGGCAGATCTTGTTCTTTGGCAGATCTACCTGAGGAGGCTAGAATAGGGAGGAGAGAGAAGAGTAACTATAGGGCTTGTACAACCTAAATTTACATCTTGTCTTATTTATTTTGCTTTTTTTTTTTTCCTGGATATCACCAAGAAAAGAGAATAATTTTCAGGAATGAAAAAAAGATAGAGCGAAAACAGGTATCCGAATTTTACTTTTCTCAAAGTCACACTCTGGATGGCTGCTATGAGGAAGATGTTGACAGGTCACATGTGACAGGCCATGTGGTGGCTCCTTAGGATAAGTCTCTGAAGGCAGTTACACATCCAAGAAAACTAGCTTCAGAGAAATCAATTAACTGCTACAATTCTATACACAAAAAGGCAGGAATATCTAGGTTTATGTGACTTCTGAGTATGTGATGAATTTATAGAAAGAATACTGTAGGGAAATCAAGTGTATGTTTGACTTTCTGTACATTTATTACTAAGTATTCCAAATCTATAAAGCCTTGGCTTTAGTACCATTAAAAACATAGAAACATTTTGTAATAAGTCACATTTACAGAAAAGCTACAAGGATAAGAGGGAATTTCTACAGCTTTCATCTTGCTTTACTTTATGTAAGCTGCTTATGTACAATGTACCTTCATCAAAACTGAGGAAACACATGGGTGCTATACTCTCAACTATTTACTAGGTCCTTTGGATTTTCCTTCCTTTTCTACTGATAAATATTTTCTTTCCCAGGATAGAATCTGGAGTACTACATTGTATCTATATAATCTTTTGATATTAGGTAATTTTTTAGGAGGGTTCCTGAACTCTCTTATATTAGAATCTTCACATTAAAAAAAAGTCTTGAAACTATCTAGACCCAGAGAATAAAAGAATGTTAGTTGTGTGTTAGACCATCACAAGTAAGTAAAAAAGGAAATGAAAGAACTAACTAGATTTGAAGGTACTGAAATATGAGTAATTTTTTTCAACTGATGGTGTAGTTCTTGAGACTGTCAGGAAATGGGGACAAAATGTGCACACAGGCGGAAAGAAGCAAGCCTTTGGTGAGGGAGAAGGAATGTGGTGCCAGAATTAGAAGAGACCCTGGTGGGTCAAGATAGGCTGTATATAATTCCTCAACTGTCCTGCAAAAGTTCTGCAAAACAAACTCTGTTTCCTCTCTTTCCTGGAGGTCAGTGAATTTGAGCACATTTCTGAAGGTTCTAATACCTCAGCAAGATACTGCCTGATGTTACCTCTACATGAGTTTCCTTTAATTTTCTTTGGGCGGGGGTGGGGTGGGGTGGGGTGGGGAAGCAGCTGTGTTAAAAGCCCTGTGATGGGACAAAAGGAAATGAAGCACAGCCAGGTTAGAAATGATTCCTCTAGCAAGCACAGGGTCTGCTTACTTTAGTCTAGAGGAAAGGAAAGGAAGCAGCCGGTGATGAGCAGTGTCAGACATGTTGTTTACAGGGATTATCTGAAACCTGCATTCTGGTTTAGGCTTCTTCGTTTGCATTCAAAATGGTGTATGGCAGAAACTGAGAAGGAACAACCACCCCAAAATGTTACTGTGAGACCATTTGATCCTAAAACACAAGGTGAGTGGCAGAAGGAGGTTTGGAGGACTTCAGGTACCCAACAGAGCCTATGCTTTGCTCATGGAAGAAAGTGGATAAATACTGAGCCTGTTACCAGTAAACTGTGCTGAGCAACATTATGCTCCTATGTGAAGAACAGTGAGATGGGTCTTTCTAAAATGTGCATTCTATCTTCTTGATTTTGCTAAGAGAACATCAGCAAACGTTTGCAGAAGATTTAAATCTACCCCCCCCCCGCTGAATTCTTACATTAGAGCTAAGGTTTGCTGCTATTTGTGTTGAGTAAGAATAAGGCTTTACTAAGTGGAATGAGATGTTTAAACATCTGCTCATTTAAGGCAAATAAACTCCATAGGTGTCATTAAGTCTGGAGAAGAAAGAACCATGATAAATCATTCTTTGTGATATGCAAATATAAATCTCTTTCCCACTGTAAGCTCATTTGAAAGATAAATTTGATGGCCAAAGTATACTTTCAAAGTCTTCTAAATTTAAGTTGGAAATAATTTTAATTCAGATGTGAGTTCATATATACAGAACACAAATCAATAAAGCTACTGTATGAAGCAGAAATGTAAAGATGCTAAAAAGCAACAGTGTCTCTATTTGTACCGGGGGCTCACAATGCCATCCTCTCAAGGATGGAGGGGTGGGATCTGAGAATGCTAGCGGAAACCACACACTGCGTGGGAGGAGAGGGGGATGAGGCACAAGGAGCATTCAGATGAAGGCTACTTTGTGATACTGGTTGGAAATTAAGTCTTTTTAAAAAAAAGATTTTTTTTTTTAATGTATATAAATAGCTGTCTTCAGACACACATAGCTAGCTGTCTTTAGACACACCTGAAGAGGGCATCAGGTCCCATTACAGATGGTTGTGAGCCACCATGTGGTTGCTGAGAACTGAACTCAGGACCTCTAAAAGTGCAGCTAGTGCTCTTAACCACTGAGCCATCTCTCCCGCCCAGAAATTAAGTCTTTCTACATCAGCTAGAGCATAGACCAATTATGTCCTCTGGATTGCAATCACCTTGTGGGTAAGAACTGGGTCTTGTTTACTGTTTGGGAGTGTAAGCATAGGAACTAATAATAGAGTTTATGGAATAAATCTGCCATAGACTCAAGTCTCATAAAACACCAAACTGGTTACAATAAGGCTAATTTCCATGTGAAGTGGTCATTAAGAGGATTAAGTAAATCAATCTGCATAAATGTTTCCAGTGTCTTATTTTTTAAAGTTAAAAGTTTTAGTTTTTCATACAACCAATCTTCCCACACCTATCCACCCAACCACATACCCCATCCATCCGTCCGTCCGTCTGTCATCCATCCATCCATCCATCCATCCATCCATCCATCCAGAAAGGGTTGTCTTGAAATCTCTATGCAGCTTAGAGCTGACATCAGCCTAGAACTCCTGATCACCCTTCCCCCCAAATTCCTTGATTATAGGAGTGTGCCACTCTAACTAGAAAATGATCATGAACTGTCAATGTTTCCAAAAGAGATATTATAAGATCTTTGTGGCATCTTAAAACTGTACTGAAGTGTGGGTCTCTAGTAAGCACCTCTACTTTATCTCAGACTCCACCTACCCACTTCACCCTATTAGTTTCTGCTTCAGGATCACGTCCTGGAAGGGGTCTTGCCTCCTCTGACGTCTCCATTATGTTTAGTCTTCCCAAGTACCTGGAGCAACTCTGCTTCTTCATAGCAGCAGTCCATGGCTGCATTCCATCTAACTGTCATAGAAATCAAAGTGTGACTTACAGAAGTACATCTGATTTTCACTCATGTCCTCATATGAATTCATTTAAATGATGTATTGGAGATATTTAGGTTTGTAGAGAAAATTTCAGTTTAACAGTTTGGCTTTGAAATCTCCATTATTCTTCTATTGCCTTATTCTAAACAAACAAACCAAGCAAGCAAGCAAGCAAGCAAGCAAGCAAGCAAGCAAGCAAGCTGCTATAGCCTGTGGACTGTGAGGCAATGTGAAACTATCTGCAATATGATGACTGTATTTCATTACTCAATAGACCAGAGAAAGGTAGACAGAAATGTATTTAACAAAATGTACACTCTGAGAAGGACATGGTCATTTCTGGGGCATCTGGTACCTTTCAAAGCTTAAATGTTTCTGGATGACAGCTAAGCCTGACAAAAAGCACAGGGTCATGCAGAAATCGTTCTGCTCTAGCCGTCCTGAACTGTTTTAGCAACTCGAGTATGTTGGCAGAGGTGACAGAGGGCTGCTAGAGGGAGGGCTGCTCTATCTATTTCCTCTCTGCCTAGTGTGCACTGAAACTAATGGGAGAGGAGAAGTGAAAATTGAAGGAGAGGAAGGAAGACCCAGAAGATACACTTTTTGTGTGAAAGGCACATTTTCTTCTGGTTGACAGCCTATGCTGGTTGTCCTGTCTTCTAACATGAACTCTTATCACCTTCCTCTGTCATTTGAATTCACAAGAAAGGGCTCCTATGAGATCACAGCGTAGGTCCCTATTGTTCTCTATGGATGTTTGTAGACAGGAATTGGAAGCTTTTTTTTTTTTTTTTTTTCTCTCAACAGGGCAGCCATACCCTAGCAGCCCTTTATCACCTAAACAAACACACTCGAGTCACCAAAACTGAATTGTGACAGTGAGTAGAGGACACGTGCAGCATTTCTGCCCTAAGTACAGACCTCAGAAGCCAATACTCTGCTGAAAAAGATTTCACAAGACAGTTAAAGAGGGTTTTTGCAAGTACTTTTAATATGACTTTACATAAAAGAGGCATCAGGGTTCTCTGTCTCCTGTGATTATCCTGAGTCATGTGACAGATATACCTCATTTACTGCTTATACAACAACCTGAAAATTATGAGATTCTATTAATGCCAGTTTACTCTGAATTTTATATTGTTTGAAGGATGATATTATGATTCTGTACCATCAATTTGTTTTATTTATAAAATATGGTTCATTCTTTTTTTTTTTAAATCAATGTTTGATAAATTTGCTTTCCTTCCTCCCTGTTACCAAACCTGATTAAATTGATTGTCCATATAGCTTTTGGTCACCCAGTATTTTCTCCAATTGAATATTCTGAAATTAGAGTCTGTATTGTATAGTTTTTGTAAAGTTGACACAAACTCCAGTCACTTGGGAAGAGGGACATTAACATGCTGGCCTGTGAGTAAGTCTGTGGGGCATTTTCTAAATTAAGGACTGCTGTGGACGTGCTCAATCCCCTGTGGGTGGGACTATCTGTGGGTTCTAGGGCATAT